>NC_092260.1:502794-515294 GCF_036320965.1 Panulirus ornatus
TTCAGGATTTTCGCCCCCTCCCCACTCCATGATTCACTTTCGCTTCCATGGATCCATCAGCTGCCAGATCCACTCCCACATATCTAAAACACTTTACTTCCTCCAGTTTTCTCCATTCAAACTTACCTCCCAATTGACTTGACCCTCAACCCTACTGTACCTAATAACCTTGCTCTTATTCACATTTACTCTTAACTTTCTTCTTTCACACACTTTACCAAACTCAGTCACCAGCTTCTGCAGTTTCTCACATGAATCAGCCACCAGCACTGTATCATCAGCGAACAACAAATGACTCACTTCCCAAGCTCTCTCATCCACAACAGACTTCATTCTTGCCCCTCTTTCCAAAGCTCTTGCATTCACCTACCTAACAACCCCATCCATAAACAAATTAAACAACCATGGAGACATCACACACCCCTGCCGCAAACCTACATTCACTGAGAACCAATCACTTTCCTCTCTTCCTACACGTACACATACCTTACATCCTCGATAAAAACTTTTCACTGCTTCTAACAACTTGCCACCCACACCATATATTCTTAATACCTTCCACAGAGCATCTCTATCAACTCCATCATATGCCTTCTCCAGATCCATAAATGCTACATACAAATCCATTTGCTTTTCTAAGTATTTCTCACATACATTCTTCAAAGCAAACACCTGATCCACACATCCTCTACCACTTCTGAAACCACACTGCTCTTCCCCAATCTGATGCTCTGTACATGCCTTCACCCTATCAATCAATACCCTCCCCTATAATTTACCAGGAGTACTCAACAAATATATACCTCTGTAATTTGAGCACTCACTCTTATCCCCTTTGCCTTTGTACAATGGCGCTATGCACGCATTTCGCCAATCCTGGGGCACCTCACCATGAGTTATACATACATTAAATATCCTTACCAACCAGTCAACAATACAGTCACCCCCTTTTTTGATAAATTCCACTGCAATACCATCCAAACCTGCTGCCTTGCCGGCTTTCATCTTCCGCAAAGCTTTTACTACCTCTTCTCTGTTTACCAAATCATTTTCCCAACCCATTCACTTTGCATACCACCTCGACCAAAACACCCTATATCTGCCACTCTATCATCAAACACATTCAACAAACCTTCGAAATACTCACGCCTTCTCCTTCTCACATCACCACTACTCGTTATCACCTCCCCATTAGCGCCCTTCAATGACGTTCCCATTTGCTCCCTTGTCTTACGCACTTTATTTACCTCCTTCCAGAACATCTTTTTATTCTCTCTAAAATTTCATGATACTCTCTCACCCCAACTCTCATTTGCCCTCTTTTTCACCACTTGCACCTTTATCTTGATCTCCTGTCTCTTTCTTTTATACATCTCCCACTCAATTGCATTTTTTCCCTGCAAAAATCGTCCAAATGCCTCTCTCTTCTCTTTCACTAATAATCTTACTTCTTCATCCCACCACTCACTACTCTTTCTAATCAACCCACCTCCCACACTTCTCATGCCACAAGCATCTTTTGCGCATTCCATCACTGATTCCCTAAATACATCCCACTCCTCCCCCACTCCCCTTGCTTCCATTGTTCTCACGTTTTTTCATTCTGTACTCAGTCTCTCCTGGTACTTCCTCACACAAGTCTCCTTCCCAAGCTCACTTACTCTCACCACCCTCTTCACCTCAACATTCTCTCTTCTTTTCTGAAAACCCATACAAATCTTCACCTTATCCTCCACAAGATAATGATCAGACATCCCTCCAGTTGCACCTCTTAGCACATTAACATCCAAAAGTCTCTCTTTTGCGCGCCTGTCAATTAACACGTAATCCAATAACTCTCTCTGGCCATCTCTCCTACTTACATACGTATACTTATGTATATCCCGCTTTTTAAACCAGGTATTCCCAATCACCAGTTCTTTTTCAGCACATAAATCTACAAGCTCTTCACCATTTCCATTTACAACACTGAACACCCCATGTATACCAATTATTCCCTCAACTGCCACATTACTCACCTTTGCATTCAAATCACCCATCACTATAACCCGGTCTTGTGCATCAAAACCACTAACACACTCATTCAGCTCCTCCCAAAACACTTGCCTCTCATGATCTTTCTTCTCATGCCCAGGTGCATATGCACCAATAATCACCCATCTCTCTCCATCAACTTTCAGTTTTACCCATATTAATCGAGAATTTACTTTCTTACATTCTATCACATACTCCCACAACTCCTGTTTCAGGAGTACTGTTACTCCTTCCCTTGCTCTTGTCCTTTCACTAACCCCTGACTTTACTCCCAAGAATTTCCTAAACCACTCTTCCCCTTTACCCTTGAGCTTCGTTTCACTCAGAGCCAAAACATCCAGGTTCCTTTCCTCAAACATACTACCTATCTCTCCTTTTTTCACATCTTGGTTACATCCACACACATTTAGACACCCCAACCTGAGTCTACGAGGAGTATGAGCACTCCCAGCGTGACTCCTTCTGTTTCCCATTTTTTAGAAAGTTAAAAATACAATATATATATATATATATTTCTTTCTTTTATACTATTCGCCATTTCCCGCATTAGCGAGGTAGCGTTAAGAACAGAGGACTGGGCCTTTGAGGGAATATCCTCACCTGGCCACCTTCTCTGTTCCTTCTTTTGAGAGAAAAAAAAAAAAAAATGAGATGGGAGGATTTTCAGCCCCCCGATCCCATATATATATATATATATATATATATATATATATATATATATATATATATATATATATATATATATATATATATATACATATATATACATTAATATATATATATATATATATATATATATATATATATATATATATATATATATATATATATATATATATATATATATATATATATATATATATATATATATATATATTTTTTTTTTAATTTTTTTTTTATTATACTTTGTCGCTGTCTCCCGCGTTTGCGAGGTAGCGCAAGGAAACAGACGAAAGAAATGGCCCAACCCCCCCCATACACATGTATATACATACGTCCACACACGCAAATATACATACCTACACAGCTTTCCATGGTTTACCCCAGACGCTTCACATGCCTTGATTCAATCCACTGACAGCACGTCAACCCCGGTATACCACATCGCTCCAATTCACTCTATTCCTTGCCCTCTTTTCACCCTCCTGCATGTTCAGGCCCCGATCACAAAAAATCCTTTTCACTTCATCTTTCCACCTCCAATTTGGTCTCCCTCTTCTCCTCGTTCCCTCCACCTCCGACACATATATCCTCTTGGTCAATCTTTCCTCACTCATTCTCTCCATGTGCCCAAACCACTACAAAACACCCTCTTCTGCTCTCTCAACCACGCTCTTTTTATTTCCACACATCTCTGTTACCCTTACGTTACTCACTCGATCAAACCACCTCACACCACACATTGTCCTCAAACATTTCATTTCCAGCACATCCATCCTCCTGCGCACAACTCTATCCATAGCCCACGCCTCGCAACCATACAACATATATATATATATATATATATATATATATATATATATATATATATATATATATATATATATATATATATATATATGTGTGTGTGTCTTTCGTTTCTGTAGGAGGTATAGATATGAAGGTGTTTCGACGGTGTCTTTACTGCAACAAAGGAGAGATGGGCATCCAGCAGCTTGTACAGCGATCGAACCAGTCTTCTCCTGGTCATTGGGACGACATCGCTATCCCTGGTGGGTTAGCTGCTGGTAATCGCCAAGTACCTACCGTATAATTTCTTCTTCACTTTGTCCACAGAAAATGATGCATCATAAATGGCATATCAGTTAATCTTATGAATTCCATGATATCAACTAAATGTTTATTATAGTCAAGTATGATAATATTTTTGACTTTCTTATTCTGTCTTTTGTTTTTGTGTTTATATATCTACTCTTATGTCCGGATCCTTATTCATGAAGCTATCATTTCACATTCTGAATCAACTCGGCCACGTACATTAATCTGTGGACCGTGTCTCCTTAACTTCATCCTGATTAGTTCAAAATGTAGACTAATGGTGAAATTAGAAAATATTATGCAGGTAGCAACACCATGCATAACAGGGAATTTTACTTAAGGCATCGTTTAGAAACAACGACTGGATGTGAAACTATCCTCCTATCTACTCAGGGAAGGGATTTTTGAGTGGAGCATTTTCAATGTAACATTTATCACTCAAGTAGAATACAGTCTGCAAGATGGACCTTTATCTACCCAGCAACTAATGTGCACACAGCAGCGGTACAGGGTGCACGTCGCTATTTGTCAGACGGGTCAGCGTCTGGTGGGTGTCAGGATAATGACCACCACAGAAACACATGAAATCAACCCAGGAAATTCAGAGTATCACCAGCAAATTATCCCACCGGTATATCGAGGCCTTTGTTACTGGTCAGACCTGGTTAAGAA
The DNA here is from genome assembly GCF_036320965.1 of Panulirus ornatus. Lineage (NCBI taxonomy): Eukaryota > Metazoa > Arthropoda > Malacostraca > Decapoda > Palinuridae > Panulirus > Panulirus ornatus. The sequence continues at coordinate 507,259 of NC_092260.1, forward strand.
AACGCTGAATAATGTAAATTTATTCAATAGTGCAAGAAACAGAAATAGTGACAAAGTTACAAATGGACTGAACGAGGACATGTGAAGCAGCCGGGGAAAAGAAAGGAAAGGCATGTAAGACCTGGTTGTGGATAGGTAGCTGTAGTCTTGGCGCACTTCACTTGACACCTTGACTATGGAAGTGAGCGAATGAGGCCGTTCTTCGTCTGTTCTTGGAGCTACCTCGCTAACGCTGGAAACGGAAAAAAAATTATAAAGAAAGATACAAAATAACAGCATACGTACACAAGTTCCAGGGCTGGAGATGACGATGGATCATCCATCCAGAAATGAAGGTTCGTAAAGCCGCACTCATCACTCACTTGCACTAAAGGTATGAAGGATAAGCTGCCAGTAAGGAGAGTAACAATAGAACTATACTGCAATATAAGATCAAATACAAGAGTGGCCGTTATTAATCAGAATAAGTTACTGATATCTGATTAGAGCTTATGTCTGACAGATAGTGAGAATACTTAACTAACTCACTTAGCAAGTCAAAAATGGTCTCAGGTAACCTTGCAGTTTAGCTATATCAGGTTAGAGTACAAGGAACAATATGCAAGTATACCACGTAAACAACTAGAAACAGTTAAGGAATCTAGCAGCACCTTACCAACTAAACCTGACACTTCAATTTTAAGTTGTGAACACTAAGCATTTGGCAGTGTTAAAGTGTTGCCTGGAGTCTCAAGTTACATAGAAATGGTTTTACAGTTGTCTGGTTGTTTGGCCTCTAACCCTGTCAACTGCCGTGGTCATTAAGGTCGTTAACGTCAAGTTATGACTACCAAGATAATTTGGAACACGTTCTGCGCATGTTCAAGACAGGTCTTAGATAATATATCCTCTCACTGCATAAATGGCCTTGGACTGTCAAAATGAAAGTATGTCAAAGTCGGTTGGCTGCTTGGGCTTTAGACCTGTCAACTGTCAGGGTCATTACGGCCGTTACAGTCAATACAACATTGACAATGTCGTCTGGTTAGTTCTACAGTGTTCTGCAACGCTGATGACCTGAGTAGGAACTGATAATTGTATCATGAGCAACCTTCCAAGATCCACTTGTCTTTTGCAATGAATCTTCAAATATGTCTAAAGTTTTTTCTTACCTTTGATGTATATGTGTGTATATGAGATGATCTTATCCAAATGTCTTGAAAAGGCATTTAATAGACTGATAACTGAAACTGTAAAACACAAATCCCATTGTTAATGGCTCCTTAAAGGTTTATTGCGAGAAAAGTTGTTCGTTCACTTGTAAATTAGACATTGATTTTGAATCGTATGTATGTCACTTTAGTATTTGAAATGACCAAACTGAATCATTAGAACGAGAAACTATCATTGCCCTAAAAAGGGTTAAAAAAGATTCTTGGATGTAAATTGAACGATGACTTTTCAGAAACACTTCAGAACTTCATGGGTCACAGGTTTAAGGTGGTGACGCTTCAGTATTTCCCATTCATCGTCTACGACCAAAGCACCACAGATGGTGACACTCTGTCTCCTCGGGATTCCCTTGACGTCCGCATTCTCAACACTATCTCTGCTCATCTGAATTTCACGTAAGCCAAGTGTATTTTATGTGTTTTGTTCTGGTTTTCTTTTCCTTTATTTTCGTTCGTCTTCTTCATTAAGGAGAAGTATGTATGCTTACATATTTTCTCTCTTGCCTCTCATGATCCAATTGGCAATGTCACTCAGGTTTTCGTACCTCAAAGAATGATTATTCCAAACCTATAACTGTAACAGAATGTAATTGTAACTTATATATTCACCTGCAAATTGCACTGCATATCAGGCAGCTCAGGACCTGAATATGCGCGAGGGTAAAAGGTGTGTACGGGATAAAGTGAATTTTACCAATATGATATATAGGGGGCGAAGTGCTTCTCAGTAGACTGAAGCAGAGTATATGATGCAGCCGAGGGAAGCCATGGTAGGACCTGTGGTGCCTGGTTGTAGATAGGGGTGTGTGGTTTTGGTGCACTCTGGAGACACATACAGAACAGATGAGGCCATTCTTCATCTCTTCCTGGTAATACCTCGCTAACGCAAGAAAAGTGAAAAAAAAGATAAAAAAATCCTGCATTGGTATGAAAGACGGACAGTTACAAAGGTCTTATAACAGTTCAGTGATTCATTGAGCCATGAAATTGCAACTGCACGTCTCTACTCATATTGCATGTTTATACTGTCTTTCATGTTCATACATATTTAGTATTCCTGGAAAAAGGTGGGGGTGGGGGGGATGATTTTATGAGGCATGCATAATGCAGTGAGACCAGAGCCCCCTGTCCATAACCAGGCCCCACAGACCTTTCCATGGTTACCCTTGGCCGCTTCACATGCTCTGGTTCAGTCCACTGACAGTAAGTCGCCCCCTGTATACCACATCTTTCCAGTTCACTCCATCCCGTATACCATATTTCACCTTCCTGCATGTTCAGGTCCCGAAATGTGCAATATGTAGTCTGATTTATAGTTGAATAATTTTAGAGCTTAATAGCAGCCGTCTCGTTTGACGTCAAATGAATAGGTGAGAATATCTGTTCACTTTTCATAACATCACAGACGCGAGTTTGAGCATTCTTCGACTACTTCTGACTACACATTGTCTGTCAGGGGGTAGATATCAAGATATCGGACAGGTCGTAGGCACGTTTAGAAATGGACTAGACGAACACTGCTTCATGTTTACGACTAACAGTTCGTCTGCTTCTTTAGCTATAAGATTTACAAGTATTTCTAAATCGGGCATATGTTTCCTTGTCTGCTCTCTCCACGATAAGGTCGATGTGTCTGATTTCTCCCACTCCCACAAGTCTAGAGACTTGTGGGAATGGGAGAAATCACACATGTATAATATACGTATGGTATATGTATAATAGAGTAAGTACTTTAATTAGCACATGAAAAATATATTTCTTAAAGTCAGAGGCTTTCATATTTAATTCCTGAGGTACGAGATGCACGAGCCGTGGGATGGGACCTGGGGAGTCCCCATGATTGGTGGCAACTGGTCGGGCATCGTGGGAACCCTACAGCACCACAAAGCAGACTTCTCCCTCAACTTGACACCATCAGCAACAAGGATGAAGGTCATATCCCACTCCAGGATATATAGTTATGATCCACTGCTCATAGTGTCACTAAAGCCCGGACCTCTGCCGCGACGCTGGGCACTTCTGAGGCCTTTTGCAGGTAACGCCATTTCTGACACGGATGTCCATGGCAGAGGGATTGTCATATATGTTTATCAACGAATCCTAAGACCGTAGAAATAATATTCAAACATTTGAAATATATATATATTATATTTCTTTTCTTATTATACTTTGTCGCTGTCTCCCGCGTTTGCGAGGTAGCGCAAGGAAACAGACGAAAGAAATGGCCCAACCCCCCCCATACACATGTATATACATACGTCCACACACGCAAATATACATACCTACACAGCTTTCCATGGTTTACCCCAGACGCTTCACATGCCTGATTCAAACCAACTGACAGCACGTCAACCCCGGTATACCACATCGCTCCAATTCACTCTATTCCTTGCCCTCCTTTCACCCTCCTGCATGTTCAGGCCCCGATCACACAAAATCTTTTTCACTCCATCTTTCCACCTCCAATTTGGTCTCCCTCTTCTACTCGTTCCCTCCACCTCCGACACATATATCCTCTTGGTCAATCTTTCCTCAGTCATTCTCTCCATGTGCCCAAACCACTTCAAAACACCCTCTTCTGCTCTCTCAACCACGCTCTTTTTATTTCCACACATCTCTCTTACCCTTACGTTACTCACTCGATCAAACCACCTCACACCACACATTGTCCTCAAACATCTCATTTCCAGCACATCCATCCTCCTGCGCACAACTCTATCCATAGCCCACGCCTCGCAACCATACAATATATATATATATATATATATATATATATATATATATATATATATATATATATATATATATATATATATATATATATATATATATATATATATATATATATATATATATATATATATATATATATAAATATATATATATATATATATATATATAGGTTTGATTGGTATTGCAGTGGAATTTATTAAAAAAGGGGGTGACTGTATTATTGACTGGTTGGTAAGGTTATTTAATGTATGTATAACTCATGGTGAGGTGCGTGAGGATTGGCGGAATGCGTGCATAGTGCCATTGAACAGAGGCAAAGGGGATAAGAGTGAGTGCTCAAATTACAGAGGTATAAGTTTGTTGAGTATTCCTGGTAAATTATATGGGAGGGTATTGACTGAGAGGGTGAAGGCATGTACAGCGCATCAGATTGGGGAAGAGCAGTGTGGTTTCAGAAGTGTTAGAGGATGTGTGGATCAGGTGTTTGCTTTGAAGAATGTATGTGAGAAATACTTAGAAAAGCAAATGGATTTGTATGTAGCATTTATGGATCTGGAGAAGGCATATGATAGAGTTGATAGAGATGCTCTGTAGAAGGTATTAAGAATATATGGTGTGGGAGGCAAGTTGTTAGAAGCAGTGAAAGTTTTTATCGAGGATGTAAGGCATGTGTACGTGTAGGAAGAGAGGAAATTGATTGGTTCTCAGTAAATGTAGGTTTGCGGCAGTGATGTGTGATCTCCATGGTTGTTTAATTTGTTTATGGATGGGGTTGTTAGGGAGGTAAATGCAAGAGTTTTGGAAAGAGGGGCAAGTATGAAGTCTGTTGGGGATGAGAGAGCTTGGGAAGTGAGTCAGTTGTTGTTCGCTGATGATACAGCGCTGGTGGCTGATTCATGTGAGAAACTGCAGAAGCTGGTCACTGAGTTTGGTAAAGTGTGTGAAAGAAGAAAGTTAAGAGTAAATGTGAATAAGAGCAAGGTTATTAGGTACAGTAGGGTTGAGGGTCAAGTCAATTGGGAGGTAAGTTTGAATGGAGCAAAACTGGAGGAAGTAAAGTGTTTTAGATATCTGGGAGTTGATCTGGCAGCGGATGGAACCATGGAAGCAGAAGTGGATCATAGGGTGGGGGAGGGGGCGAAAATCCTGGGAGCCTTGAAGAATGTGTGGAAGTCGAGAACATTATCTCGGAAAGCAAAATTGGGTATGTTTGAAGGAATAGTGGTTCCAACAATGTTGTATGGTTGCTAGGCGTGGGCTATAGATAGAGTTGTGCGCAGGATGATGGATGTGCTGGAAATGAGATGTTTGAGGACAATGTGTGGTGTGAGTTGGTTTGATCGAGTAAGGAACGTAAGGGTAAGAGAGATGTGTGGAAATAAAAAGAGCGTGGTTGAGAGAACAGAAGAGGGTATTTTGAAATGGTCTGGGCACATGGAGAGAATGAGTGAGGAAAGATTGACCAAGAGGATATATGTGTCGGAGGTGGAGGGAACGAGTAGAAGTGGGAGACCAAATTGGAGGTGGAAAGATGGAGTGAAAAAGATTTTGGGTGATCGGGGCCTGAACATGCAGGAGGGTGAAAGGAGGGCAAGGAATAGAGTGAATTGGATCGATGTGGTATACCGGGGTTGACGTGCTGTCAGAGGATTGAATCAGGGCATGTGAAGCGTCTGGGGTAAACCATGGAAAGCTGTGTAGGTATGTATATTTGCGCGTGTGGACGTATGTATATACATGTGTATGGGGGTGGGTTGGGCCATTTCTTTCGTCTGTTCCCTTGCGCTACCTCGCAAACGCGGGAGACAGCGACAAAGCAAATAAAAAAAAAGAAATATATATATATTATATATATATATATAAAATATATATATGTATATATATATATATATGTATATATATATATATATATATATATATATATATATATATATATATATATATATATATATATATATATATATATATATATATATATATATATATATATATATATATATATATATATATATATATATATATATATATATATGTATATATACACATATATACATATATATATATGCAAGAGGTGAATGCAAGAGTTTTGGAAAGAGGGGCAAGTATGAAGTCTGTTGGGGATGAGAGAGCTTGGGAAGTGAGTCAGTTGTTGTTCGCTGATGATTCATCGCTGGTGGCTGATTCATGTGAGAAACTGCAGAAGCTGGTGACTGAGTTTGGTAAAGTGTGTGAAAGAAGAAAGTTAAGAGTAAATGTGAATAAGAGCAAGGTTATTAGGTACAGTAGAGTTGAGGGTCAAGTCAATTGGGAGGTGAGTTTGAATGGAGAAAAGCTGGAGGAAGTGAAGTGTTTTAGATATCTGGGAGTGGATCTGGCAGCGGATGGAACCATGGAAGCGGAAGTGGATCATAGGGTGGGGGAGGGGCGAAAATTCTGGGAGCCTTGAAGAATGTGTGGAAGTCGAGAACACTATCTCGGAAAGCAAAAATGGGTATGTTTGAAGGAATAGTGGTTCCAACAATGTTGTATGGTTGCGAGGCGTGGGCTATGGATAGAGTTGTGCGCAGGAGGATGGATGTGCTGGAAATGAGATGTTTGAGGACAATGTGTGGTGTGAGGTGGTTTGATCGATTAAGTAAGGTAAGGGTAAGAGAGATGTGTGGAAATAAAAAGAGCGCGGTTGAGAGAACAGAAGAGGGTGTTTTGAAATGGTTCGGGCACATGGAGAGAATGAGTGAGGAAAGATTGACCGAGAGAATATATTTGTCGGAGGTGGAGGGAACGAGGAGAAGAGGGAGACCAAATTGGAGGTGGAAAGATGGAGTGAAAAAGATTTTGTGTGATCGGGGCCTGAACATGCAGGAGGGTGAAAGGAGGGCAAGGAATAGAGTGAATTGGATCGATGTGGTATACCGGGGTTGACGTGCTGTCAGTGGATTGAATCAAGGCATGTGAAGCGTCTGGGGTAAACCATGGAAAGCTGTGTAGGTATGTATATTTGCGTGTGTGGACGTATGTATATACATGTGTATGGGGGTGGGTTGGGCCATTTCTTTCGTCTGTTTCCTTGCGCTACCTCGCAAACGCGGGAGACAGCGACAAAGCAAAAAAAAAAGAAAAAAAAAAAAAATATATATATATATATATATATATATATATATATATATATAAATATATATATATATATATATAAATATATATATATATATATATATATATATATATATATATATATATATATATATATATATATATATATATATATATATATATTTTTTTTTTTTTGCTTTGTCGCTGATGTGCATTCCAGCACATCCATCCTCCTGCGCACAACTCTATCCATAGCCCACGCCTCGCAACCATACAACATTGTTGGAACCACTATTCCTTCAAACATACCCATTTTTGCTTTCCGAGATAATGTTCTTGACTTCCACACATTCTTCAAGGCTCCCAGAATTTTCGCCCCTCCCCCACCCTATGATCCACTTCCGCTTCCATGGTTCCATCCGCTGCCAGATCCACTCCCAGATATCTAAGACACTTCACTTCCTCCAGTTTTTCTCCATTCAAACTCACCTCCCAATTGACTTGACCCTCAACCCTACTGTACCTAATAACCTTGCTGTAATTCACATTTACTCTTAACTTTCTTCTTTCACACACTTTACCAAACTCAGTCACCAGCTTCTGCAGTTTCTCACATGAATCAGCCACCAGCGCTGTATCATCAGCGAACAACAACTGACTCACTTCCCAAGCTCTCTCGTCCCCAACAGACTTCATACTTGCCCCTCTTTCCAAAACTCTTGCATTCACCTCCCTAACAACCCTATCCATAAACAAATTAAACAACCATGGAGACATCACACACCCCTGCCGCAACCCTACATTCACTGAGAACCAATCACTTTCCTCTCTTCCTACACGTACACATGCCTTACATCATCGATAAAAACTTTTCACTGCTTCTAACAACTTGCCTCCCACACCATATATTCTTCATACCTTCCACAGAGCACCTCTATCAATTCTATCATATGCCTTCTCCATATCCATAAATGCTACATACAAATCCATTTGCTTTTGTAA
>NC_092260.1:520294-541655 GCF_036320965.1 Panulirus ornatus
AAGTGGATCTGGCAGCGGATGGAACCATGGAAGCGGTAGTGGATCATAGGGTGGGGGAGGGGGCGAACATTCTGGGAGCCTTGAAGAATGTGTGGAAGTCGAGAACATTATCTCGGAAAGCAAAAATGGGTATGTTTGAAGGAATAGTGTTTCCAACAATGTTGTATGGTTGCGAGGCGTGGGCTATGGATAGAGTTGTGCTCAGGAGGATGGATGTGCTGGAAATGAGATGTTTGAGGACAATGTGTGGTGTGAGTTGGTTTGATCGAGTAAGTAACGTAAGGGTAAGAGAGATGTGTGGAAATAAAAAGAGCGTGGTTGAGAGAGCAGAAGAGGGTGTTTTGAAATGGTTCGGGCACATGGAGAGAATGGCTGAGGAAAGATTGACCAAGAGAATATATGTGTCGGAGGTGGAGGGAACGAGGAGAAGAGGGAGACCAAATTGGAGGTGGAAAGATGGAATGAAAAAGATTTTGTGTGATCGGGGCCTGAACATGCAGAAGCGTGAAAGGAGGGCAAGGAATAGAGTGAATTGGAGCGATATGGTATACCGGGGTTGACGTGCTGTCAGTGGATTGAATCAAGGCATGTGAAGCATCTGGGGTAAACCATGGAAAGTTGTGTAGGTATGTATATTTGCGTGTGTGGACGTATGTATATATATGTGTATGGGGGTGGGTTGGGCCATTTCTTTCGTCTGTTTCCTTGCGCTACCTCGCAAACGCGGGAGACAGCGACAAAGCAAAAAAAAAAAAAAAAAGATATATATATATATATATATATATATATATATATATATATATATATATATCTTATATATATATATATATTTTATATATAAATATATATATATATATATATATATATAATTTATATATATATATATATATATATATATATATATATATATATATATATATATATATATATATATATATATATATATATATATATATATATATATATATATATATATATATACATATATATATATATATATATATATATATATATATATATATATATATATATATATATATATATATATATATATATATATATATATATATATATTATTTTGCTTTGTCGCTGTCTCCCGCGTTAGCGAGGAAGCGCAAGGAAACAGACGAAAGAATGGCCCAACCCACCCACATACACATGTACATACATACACGTCCAAACATACACATATACATACCTATATATCTCAACGCATGCATATATATGCACACACAGACATATACATATATACACATGTACATAATTCATACTGTCTGCCTTTATTCATTTCCGTCGCCACCCAGCTACACATGAAATAACAACCCCCTCCCCACTCATATGCGCGAGGTATCGCTAGGAAAAGTCAACAAAGGCCACATTCGCTCACTAAGTCTCTAGCTGCCATGTAATAATACACCGAAAGCACAGCTCCCTTTCCACATCCAGGCCCCACAGAACTTTCCATGGTTTACCCCAGACGCTTCACATTCCCGTGTTCAATCCATTGACATCACGTCGACCCCTGTATACCACATCGTTCCAATTCACTCTGTTCCTTGCACGCCTTTCACCCTCCTGCATGTTCAGGCCCCGATCATTGAAAATCTTTTTCATTCCATCCTCCCACCTCCAATTTCGTCTTCCACTTCTCCTCGTTCCCTACACCTCTGACACATATATTCTTTTGGTCAATCTTTCCTCTATGTGACCAAACCATTCAGAACACCCTCTTCTGCTCTCTCAAACACACTCTTTTTATTACCACACATCTCTCTCACCCTATCATAACTTATTCGATCAAAGCACCTCACACCAAATATTGTCCTCAAACATCTCATTTCCAGCACATCCACCCACCTCCTCACAACTCTATCCATAGCCAACGCCTTGCAACCATATAACATTGATGGAACCACTGTTCCTTCAAACATACCCATTTTTGCTTTCCGAGATAATGTTCTCGACTTCAATACATTCTTCAACGCTCCCAGAACTTTCGCCCCCTCTCCGACCCTATGATTCACTTCTGTTTCCATGGTTCCATCCGCTGCCAAATCCACTCCCAGATATCTAAAACACTTCACTTCCTCCAGTTTTTCTCCATTCAAACTTACCTCCCAATTGACTTATCCCCCAACTCTACTGCACCTAATAACCTTGCTCTTATTCTCATTTACTCTCAACTTTCTTCTTTCACACGCTTTACCAAACTCAGTCACCAGCTTCTGCAGTTTCTCACCCAAATCAGCCACCAGCGCTGATTCATCAGCGAACAACAACTGACTCACTTCCCAAGCTGTAACATCCACATCAGACTGCATACTTGCCCCTCTTTCCAAAACTCTTTCATTCACCTCCCTAACAACCCCATCCATAAACATATTAAACAACCATGGAGACATCACACACCCCTGCCGTAAAACTACGTTCACTGAGAACCAATCACTTTCCTCTCTTCCTACACGTACACATACCTTACATCCTCGATAAAAACTTTTCACCGCTTATAACAAGTTGCCTCCCACGCCATATAATCTAAATACTTTCGTCAGAGCATCTCTATCAATTCTATCATATACCTTCTCCAGATCCATAAATGCTACATACAAATCCATCTGCTTTTCTAAGTATTTCTCACATACATTCTTCAAAGCAAACACCTGATCCACAAATCCTCTATCACTTCTGAAACCACACTGCTCTTCCTCAATCTGATGCTCTGTACTTGCCTTTACCCTCTCAGTCAATACCCTCGCATATAATTTCCCAGGAATACTCAACAAACTTATACCTCTGTAATTTGAGCACTCACTTTTATCCCCTTCGCCTTTGTACAATGGCACTATGCAAGCATTCCGCCAATCCTCAGGCACATCACCATGAGTCATACATAAATTAAATAACCTTTCCAACCAGTCAACAATACAGTCACCTCCTTTTTTAATAAATTCCACTGCAATACCATCCAAACCTGCTGCCTTGCCGGCTTTCATCTCCCGCAAAGCTTTATTACCTCTTCTCTGTTTACCAATTCGTTTTCCCTAACCCTCTCACTTTGCACACCACCTCGACCAAAACACCCTATATCTGCCACTTTATCATGGAGAGAATGAGTGGGGAAAGATTGACCAAGAGTATATATGTGTCAGAGGTGGAGGGAACGAAGAGATGTGGGAGACCAAATTGGAGGTGGAAAGATGGAGTGAAAAAAATTTTGAGTGATCGGGGCCTGAACATGCAGGAGGGTGAAAGGCGTGCAAGGAATAGAGTGAATTGGAACGATATGGTATACCGGGGTCGACGTGCTGTCAATGGATTGAACCAGGGCATGTGAAGCGTCTGGGGTAAACCATGGAAAGTGTGTGGGGCCTGGATGTGGAAAGGGAGCTGTGGTTTCGGTGCATTATTACATGACAGCTAGAGACTGGGTGTGAACGAATGGGGCCTTTGGTGTCTTTCCTAGCGCTACCTCGCACACATGAGGGGGGAGGGGGTTGTTATTCCATTTGTGGCGAGGTGGCGATGGGAACAAAGAAAGGCAGGCACTATGAATTACGTACATGTGTATATATGTATATGTCTGTGTATGCATATATATATATGTGTAAATTGAGATGTATAGGTATGTATATTTGCGTGTGTGGACGTGTATGTATATACATGTGTATATGGGCGAGTTGGGCCATTCTTTCGTCTGTTTCCTTGCGCTACTTCTCTAACGCGGGAGACATCGACTAAGCAAAAGCAAAGCAAAAGCAAATATATATATATATATATATATATATATATATATATATATATATATATATATATATATATATATATATATATATATATATATATTATCCCAGGGGATAGGGAAGAAAGAATACTTACCACGTATTCCCTGCGTGTCGTAGAAGGCGACTAAAATGGAAGGGAGCGGGGGGCTCGAAATCCTCCCCTCTCGTTTTATTTTTCCTTTTTAATTTTCCAAAAGAGGGAACAGAGAAGGGGTTAGGTGAGGATATTCCCTTAAAGGCCCAGGCCTCTGATCTTAATGCTCCCTCGGTAACGCGGGAAATGGCGAATAGGGTGAAATACATACATACATATATATATATATATATATATATATATATATATATATATATATATATATATATATATATATATATATATATATATATATATATATATATATATATCCCTGGGGATAGGGGAGAAAGAATACTTCCCACGTATTCCCTGCGTGTCGTAGAAGGCGACTAAAAGGGGAGGGAGCGGGGGGCTGGAAATCCTCCCCTCTCATTTTTTTTAAATTTTCCAAAAGAAGGAACAGAGTAGGGGGCCAGGTGAGGATATTCCCTCAGTGGCCCAGTTCTCTGTTCTTAACGCTACCTCGCTAACGCGGGAAATGGCGAATAGTTTGAAAAAAAAAAAAAATATATATATATATATATATATATATATATATATATATATATATATATATATATATATATATATATATATATATATATATATATATATATATACATACATATATATATATATATATATATATATATATATATATATATATATATATATATATATATATATATATATATATATATATATATATATATATATATATATATATATACAAAGGTGCAAGAGGGGAAAAAGAGGGCAAATGAGAGTTGGGGGGAGAGAGTGTCATTAAATTTTAGGGAGAATAAAAAGATGTTTTGGAACGAGATGAATAATGTGCGTAAGACAAGGGAATCAATGAGAACTTCAGAGAAGGGGGCAAATGTTGAGGTGATGACAAGTAGTGGTGATGTGGGAAGGAGATGGAGTGAGTATTTTGAAGGTTTGTCGAATGTGTTTGATGATAGAGTGGCAGATATAGGGTATTTTGGTGGAGGTGGTGTGCAAAGTAAAAGGGTTAGGGAGAATGATTTGGTAAAAGAGAAGAGGTAGTAAAAGTTTTGCGGAAGATGAAAGCCGGCAAGGCAGCAGGTTTGGATGGTATTGCAGTGCAATTTGTTAAATAAGGGGGTGACTTTATTGTCGACTGTTTGGTAAGGTTATTTAATGTATGTAGGACTCATGGTGAGGTGCTTGAGAATTGACGGAATGCTTCCATAGAGCCATTGTACAAAGGCAAAGGGGATAAAGGTGAGTGCTCAAATTACAGAAGAATAAGTTTGTTGATTATTCCTGGGAAATTATATGGGAGGGTATTGATTGAGAGGGTGAAGGCACGTACAGAGCATCAGATTGAGGAAGGGCAATGTGGTTTCAGAAGTGGTAGAGGATGTGTGGATCAGGTGTTTGTTTTGAAGAATGTATGTGAGAAATACTTAGAAAAGCAAATGGATTTGTATGTAGCATTTATGGATCTGAAGAAAGCATGATAGAGGTCATAGAGATGCTCTATGGAAGGTATTACATATATATGGTGTGGAAGGCAAATTCTTAGAAGCATTGAAAAGTTTTTATCGAAGATGTAAGGCATATGTACGTGTAGGAAGATAGAAAAGTGATTGGTTTCAGTGAAAGCAGGTTTGCAGCAGGGGTGAGCGATGTCTCCATGGTTGTTTTATTTGTTTATGGATGGTGATGTTAGGGAGGTGATTGCAAGACTTTTGGAAAGAGGGGGAAGTATGCAGTCTGTTGTGGATGAGAGACCTTGGGAAGCGAGTCAGTTGTTCGCTGATGATACAGCGCTGGTGGCTGATTCGTGTGAGAAACTGCAGAAGCTGGTGACTGAGTTTGGTAAAGTATGTGAAAGAAAAACCTGAGAGTAAATGTGAAAAAGAGCAAGGTTATTAGGTACAGAAGGGTTGAGGGACAAGTCAACTGGGAGGTAAGTTTGAATGGAGAAAAACTGGAGGAAGTGAAGTGCTTTAGATATCTGGGAGTGTATTACGCAACGGATGGAACCATGAAAGCGAAAGTGAGTCACAAGGTGGGAGAGGGGGCGAAGGTTCTGGGAGCGTTGGAGAATATAAGGAAGTCGAGAACATTATTTCTCCTCGTTCCCTCCACCTCTGACACATATATCCTCTTGGTCAATCTTTCCTCACTCATTCTCTCCATGTGACCAAACCATTTCAAAACACCTTCTTCTGCTCTCTCAACCACACTCTTTTTATTTCCACACATCTCTCTTACCCTTACATTACTTACTCGATCAAACTACCTCACACCACATATTGTCCTCAAACATCTCATTTCCAGCACATCCACCCTCCTGCGCACAACTCTATCCATAGCCCACGCCTCGCAATCATACAACATTGTTGGAACCACTATTCCTTCAAACATACCCATTATTGCTTTCCGAGATAATGTTCTCGACTTCCACACATTCTTCAAGGCTCCCAGGATTTTCGCCCCCTCCCCCACCCTATGATTCACTTCCGCTTCCATTGTTCCATCCGCTGCCAGATCCACTCCCAGATATCTTAAACACTTTACTTCCTCCATTTTTTCTCCATTCAAACTTACCTCCCAATTGACTTGAAAAACTGGAGGAAGTAAAGTGTTTTAGATATCTGGGAGTGGATGTGGCAACGGATGGAACCATGGAAGCGGAAGTGGATCATAGGGTGGGGGAGGGGGCGAAAATCCTAGGAGCCTTGAAGAATGTGTGGAAGTCGAGAACATTATCTCGGAAAGCAAAAATGGGTATGTTTGAAGGTATAGTCGTTCCAACAATGTTGTATGGTTGCGAGGCGTGGGCTATGGATAGAGTTGTGCGCAAGAGGATGGATGTGTTGGAAATGAGATGTTTGAGGACAATGTGTGTTGTGAGGTGGTTTGATCGAGTAAGCAACGTAAGGGTAAGAGAGATGTGTGGAGATAAAAGGAGCGTGGTTGAGAGTGCAGAAGAGGGTGTTTTGAAATCGTTTGGGCACATGGAGAGAATGAGTGAGGAAAGATTGACCAAGAGGATATATGTGTCGGAGGTGGAGGGAACGAGAAGTGGGAGACCAAATTGGAGGTGGAAAGATGGAGTGAAAAAGATTTTGTGTGATCGGGGCCTGAACATGCAGGAGGGTGAAAGGAGGGCAAGGAATAGAGTGAATTGGATCGATGTGGTATACCGGGGTTGACGTGCTGTCAGTGGATTGAATCAGGGCATGTGAAGCGCCTGGGGTAAACCATGGAAAGCTGTGTAGGTATGTATATTTGCGTGTGTGGACGTATGCATATACATGTGTATGGGGTTGTGTTGGGCCATTTCTTTCGTCTGTTTCCTTGCGCTACCTCGCAAACGCGGGAGACAGCTACAAAGCAAAAAAAAAAAAAAAAGATATATATATATATATATATATATATATATATATATATATATATATATATATATATATATATATATGTATATATATATATATATATATATATATATATATATATATCATTATTATTTTGTTTTGTCGCTGTCTCCCGCGTTAGCGAGGTAGCGCAAGGAAACAGACGAAAGAAATAGCCCTACACTCCCACATACAGATATATATATATATATATATATATATATATATATATATATATATATATATATATATATATATATATATATATATATATATATATATATATATATGCATACACGTCCACACGCGCAAAGGTACATACCTATACATCTCAACGTTATTATTTTATTATTATACTTTGTCGCTGTCTCCCGCGTTTGCGAGGTAGCGCAAGGAAACAGACGAAAGAAATGGCCCAACCCACCCCCATACACATGTATATACATACGTCCACACACGCAAATATACATACCTACACAGCTTTCCATGGTTTACCCCAGACGCTTCACATGCCTTGATTCAATCCACTGACAGCACGTCAACCCCGGTATACCACATCGCTCCAATTCACTCTATTCCTTGCCCTCCTTTCACCCTCCTGCATGTTCAGGCCCCGATCACACAAAATCTTTTTCACGCCATCTTTCCACCTCCAATTTGGTCTCCCTCTTCTCCTCGTTCCCTCCACCTCCGACACATATATCCTCTTGGTCAATCTTTCCTCACTCATTCTCTCCATGTGCCCAAACCACTTCAAAACACCCTCTTCTGCTCTCTCAACCACGCTCTTTTTATTTCCACACATCTCTCTTACCCTTACGTTACTCACTCGATCAAACCACCTCACACCACACATTGTCCTCAAACATCTCATTTCCAGCACATCCATCCTCCTGCGCACTACTCTATCCATAGCCCACGCCTCGCAACCATACAACATTGTTGGAACCACTATTCCTTCAAACATACCCATTTTTGCTTTCCGAGATAATGTTCTCGACTTCCACACATTCTTCAAGGCCCCCAGAATTTTCGCCCCCTCCCCCACCCTATGATCCACTTCCGCTTCCATGGTTCCATCCGCTGCCAGATCCACTCCCAGATATCTAAAACACTTCACTTCCTCCAGTTTTTCTCCATTCAAACTCACCTCCCAATTGACTTGACCCTCAACCCTACTGTACCTAATAACCTTGCTCTTATTCACATTTACTCTTAACTTTCTTCTTCCACACACTTTACCAAACTCAGTCACCAGCTTCTGCAGTTTCTCACATGAATCAGCCACCAGCGCTGTATCATCAGCGAACAACAACTGACTCACTTCCCAAGCTCTCTCATCCCCAACAGACTTCATACTTGCCCCTCTTTCCAAAACTCTTGCATTTACATCCCTAACAACCCCATCCATAAACAAATTAAACAACCATGGAGACATCACACACCCCTGCCGCAAACCTACATTCACTGAGAACCAATCACTTTCCTCTCTTCCTACACGTACACATGCCTTACATCCTCGATAAAAACTTTTCACTGCTTCTAACAACTTTCCTCCCACACCATATATTCTTAATACCTTCCACAGAGCATCTCTATCAACTCTATCATATGCCTTCTCCAGATCCATAAATGCTACATACAAATCCATTTGCTTTTCTAAGTATTTCTCACATACATTCTTCAAAGCAAACACCTGATCCACACATCCTCTACCACTTCTGAAACCACCCTGCTCTTCCCCAATCTGATGCTCTGTACATGCCTTCACCCTCTCAATCAATACCCTCCCATATACTTTACCCGGAATACTCAACAAACTTTTACCTCTGTAATTTGAGCACTCACTCTTATCCCCTTTGCCTTTGTACAATGGCACTATGCACGCATTCCGCCAATCCTCAGGCACCTCACCATGAGTCATACATACATTAAATAACCTTACCAACCAGTCAACAATACAGTCACCCCCTTTTTTAATAAATTCCACTGCAATATCATCCAAACCTGCTGCCTTGCCGGCTTTCATCTTCCGCAAAGCTTTCACTACCTCTTCTCTGTTTACCAAATCATTTTCCCCAACCCTCTCACTTTGCACACCACCTCGACCAAAACATCCTATATCTGCCACTCTATCATCAAACACATTCAACAAACCTTCAAAATACTCACTCCATCTCCTTCTCACATCACCACTACTTGTTATCACCTCCCCATTTACACCCTTCACTGAAGTTCCCATTTGCTCCCTTGTCTTACGCACTTTATTTACCTCCTTCCAGAACATCTTTTTATTCTCAACGTATACATATATATACACACAGAGATATATACATATATGCATATGTACATAATTCGTACTGTCTGCCTCTATTCATTCCCATCGCCACCCTGCCACACATGAAATACCAACCCCCTACCCCCATCATGTGTGCGAGGGAGCGCTAGGTAAAGACAACAAAGGCCACATTCGTTCACACTCAGTCTCTACCTGTCATGTAATGATGCAGCGAAACCACAGCTCCCTTTCCACATCCATGACCCAAAAAACTTTCCATGGTTTACCCCATACGCTTCACATATCCTTGTTCAATCCATTGACAGTACGTCGACCCCTGTATACCACATCGTTTTTCACTCTATTCCTTGCACGCCTTTCACCCTCCTGTATGTTCAGGCCTCGATCACTCAAAATCTTTTTCACTTCATCTTTCCACCTCCAATTTGGTCTCCCACTTCTCCTCGTTCCCTCCACCTCTGAAATATATATCCTCTTGGTCAATCTCTCCTCACTCAATCTCTCCATGTGACCAAACTATTTCAAAACACCCTCTTCTTCTCTCTCAACCACACTCTTTTTATTACCACACATCTCTCTTACCCTATTATTACTTAATCGATCAACCAACCTCACACCACATATTCTCCTCAAACATCTCATTTCCAGCACATCCACCCCCCTGCGCACAACTCTATCTATAGCCCACGCCTCGCAACGGTATATCATTGTTGGAACCACTATTCCTTCAAGCATACCCATTTTTGCTTTCCGAGATAGTGTTTTCGACTTCCACACATTCTTCATCGCTCCCAGAACTTTTGCCACCTCCCCCACCCTATGATTTATTTCCACTTCCATGGTTTCATCCGCTGTCAAATGCACTTCGAGATATCTAAAACTTCACTTCCTCTAGGTTTTTTCCATTCAAACTTACCTCCCAATTGATTTGTCCCTCAAGCCAACTGTACGTAATAACCTTGCTCTTATTTACATTTACTCTCAGCTTTCTTCTTTCACACGCTTTACCAAACTCAGTCACCAGCTTCTGCAGTTTCTCACACGAATCAGCCACCAGCGCTGTATCATCAGCGAACAACAACTGACTCACTTCCCAAGCTCTCTCATCCATAACAGACTTCATACTTGCCCCTCTTTGCAGAACTCTTGCATTTATCACCATAACAGCACCATCCATAAACAAATTAAACAACCATGGGGACATCACACACCCTGCCATAAACCTACATTCACTGAGAACCAATCACTTTCCTCTCTTCCTACACGTACACACGCCTTACATCCTAGATAAAAATTTTTCGCTGTTCTAACGACTTGCCTTCCACACCATATATCCTTAATACCTTCCACATAGCATCTCTATCAACTCTTTCATATGCCTTCTCCAGATCCATAAATGCTACATACAAATCCATTTGCTTTTCTAAGTATTTCTCACATACATTCTTCAAAGTAAACACCTGATCCACACATCCTCTACCACTTCTGAAACTACACTGCTCTTCCCCAATCTGGTGCTCTCTACATGCCTTCACCCTCTCAATCAATACCCTCCCATATAATTTCCCAGGAATACTCAACAAACTTATGCCTCTGTAATTTGAGCACTCACTTTTATCCCCTTTGCCTTTGTACAGTTGCACTATGCAAGCATTTCGCCATTCCTCATGCACCTCACCCTGAGTCATACATACATTAATCTTACCAACCAGTCAACAAAACAGTCACTCCCTTTTTTAATAAATTCCACTGCAATACCATCCAAACCTATATATATATATATATATATATATATATATATATATATATATATATATATATATATATATATATATATATATATATATATATGTATATATATATATATATATATATATATATATATATATATATATATATATATATATATATATATATATATATATATATATATATATTTTTTTTTTTTTTTTTATACTATCCGCCATTTCCCGCGATAGCGAGGTAGCGTTAAGAACAGAGGACTGGGCCTTTGAGGAATACCCTCACCTGGCCCCCTTCTCTGTTCCTTCTTTTGGAAAATTAAAATAAAAAAATGAGAGGGGAGGATTTCCAGCTCCCCGCTCCCTTCCCTTTTAGTCGCCTTCTACGACACGCAGGGAATACGTGGGAAGTATTCTTTCTCCCCTATCCCCAGGGATATATATATATATATATATATATATATATATATATATATATATATATATATATATATATATATATATATATATATATATATATATATATATATATATATATGTATATATATATATATACTCTTGCATTCACCTCCCTAACAACCCCATCCATAAACAAATTAAACAACTCATGGAGACATCACGCACCCCTGTCGCAAACCTACATTCACTGTGAACCAATCACTTTCTTCTCTTCCTACACGTACATCTGCCTTACATCCTAGATAAAAACTTTTCACTGCTTCTAACAACTTGCGTCCAACACCATATATTCTTAATACCTTCCACAGAGCATCTCTATCAACTGTATCATATTCCTTCTCCAGATCCATAAATACTACATACAAATCCATTTGCTTTTCTAAGTATTTCTCACATACATTTTTCAAATCAAACACCTGATCCACACATCCTCTCCCACATCCTCTCTCTCTCTATATATATTTACTAGTGTGTGTGTGTATGTGTGTGTGTGTGTGTGTGTGTGTGTGTGTGTGTGTGTGTGTGTGTGTGTGTGTGAGCGCAGCTTTTGCGTTGGAAGGGGGTCTGAAGAGGCCTGGGAAGTGACTCAATTGGTGTGTGAGTTTGAGAGATTGTGTGAAACCAGAATGTTTAGAGTAGATATCATAAGTAAGGATATGAAGTTTAGTAGTATAAAACGACAGATCATTTACGTTGTTAGCTGGAATGGTAAACATTCTCTACCTAAAATTTTCAACTAATTCTTTGAAAGAATTATTTCTATGAAATTCAAGGAAATGCAATGCCTCTTTTGACACTTAGAATAATGAATGATATACCCGAATACATAGAAACTAATACTGTCTTCTTCACAGGTAACCTTTGGATGATTATCATCCCTTTTACGTTTGTTGCTGGTGTCATAGTGTGGCTTCTGCAGAGGATGTGGTTTTGGTTGTCTGGTTATCCATACATCAGGCTTGATCGCGCCCTTTTCTATAGCTGGGGCGTGTTACTACAAGAGCCAGTCTCTTACTCCTCCGCCAGTGTCAGTGACCAGGTAGAGGATGGTTATGATTTTCTTTGTGTTTTCTTGAATGAAACGAATGTGTGTCATAAAATCATTTTTGCTGAATGGAAGAATTGATTGGCAGTTGGCAAAAAATTATTCGTCATCATATTTTGATAATCATTCATTTATTTTTCTAGCTGGTGAAAACTGTTTAGGTTTTTGAAGCTTTGGAGAGTGCACTGGATTTAGTAAACATTTCAAACTTTGTTATAGATTGATGCTGAATAAGAAGAAAATAAACTCGAACTATCAGAGTATTTTCTTACTTTGAGAAATGATCTGCATCTTATTGTTTAGTTTAGCCGTACTTGGACAGTTATCAACATAAGAGATCTCTTTCTTCCTTGAGGAAACGGATTTTAGGTCCAGGCATTGTTAATTCGGAGAATAAAGTTACAAAGGCATAAATTTTTCTGCATCATGTATAAAACCTCTGTAATGATGACAATAACAAATGCAGAGGATGAACAGCGAAGACCACATGGAAGGGAAAGCGTCTACAAGAGGGAGTGAGTCTATATCTTTTGCATTTTGGTCATAAGAAAATTGTGCGTTTGGAGAGAGTTTGTTGTTTTCGTTACTACGAAATGCGTTAGAGAAAGAACACTGGAAGAGATCGAGCTATAGAGAGCGTGCCTGAAAAAGATTGTTGTATTGCATTTTGAGTTTTGTCATAAGACGTGATATCCATATGGGTTCATTTAGTTTATGTTTTGCCTGTGGATGAAATGTGTGGGATCAGTTTTTTCCTTTCGTTACGACAGTCCAGTTTAGTGTACAAAGTGATTGATGTTAACGTCGGCTAATAACATATGTCATTGTTGTGTAACTTCGGCTGATTTCACGTAAAGATACATAGATTAGGGTCAACTTGATGTATCAGAGGAGAATATTTCATCATTTGCGTAGTGATGTCTAACATGTTATGGAGAGAACATTATCGATCAGTATTTGTAGAATATACATATTTTTGACAAACGTTTATTGAGTTTCATACGAATGCGCTACTAAGTGGGTCACTCAGTAAAGTTTATGTTATGTTCAGGTGTTTGTTGGATGGTGGTTGTTGTCTTGCCTGATCATCAGCACAGCTTACCGCTCCTCTCTCGTCGCTCATCTCTCAGTCCAGAGCAAGTACTTACCGATCAACACCTTTCAAGATCTTTTGAACCACGAGGGTTGGTCCTGGGGTGGTTTTCCACTACGGGGAACGACTTTTCTCTTCTTCAACCAGTCTACTGACGCCGTTATCCAAGAAGTATATAAAAACTTACAAGTGAGTGAATAGTACTCATTACGAGTAAGTAGTCTAAGAAGTTTACTTAAATTGAAATGCATTTATCATCCATACATTCAAACAGTATTCTCTCCGCTCTTCCTACTGGTACACACGTGTTACATCCTTGATGAATACTTCTCACTGATTCTAGAAGTTTACCTCCCACACAATATATTCTTAAGACCCTCAACAAATCATCTCTATCAACCGTATCATACGCTTTCTCCAGATCCATAAATGCCTGATACAAATCCATCTATTTTTCTAAGTCTTTCTCACACACATTATTCAAAGCAAACACCTGATCCACACATCCTCTACCGCTGCTGAAACCACACTGCTCCTCTCTAATCTGATGCACTGTACATGCCTTCATACTCTCAATCAGTACCCTTCCATACAATTTACCAAGTATACTCAACATGCATTCCACCAATCCTCAGGCACTTCATCATGATCCATACACACACTGAATATCCTAACCAATCAATCGACGACACAGTCACCCCCTTTCTTCATAAATTCAACTGCAATACCATCCCCTTCTGCCACATTGCCTGTTTTCACCTTTCGCATGTCTTTCACCACCTCTTCTCTATTCACCAAACCACTTTTTCTGATTTCGCATACCACCCCGACAAGAACACCCTAAAACTACCACTCTATCATTAAACACATCAAAAAATCCTTCACAACACTCACTTCTTCTCACTCCATCACTTCCTGTTACCACTTCCCCTTTTGCTCCCTTAACCGATGTTCCCATTTATTTTCTTGTCTTTCGCACATTATCTAACTTCTTTCAAATCATCTTTTTATTCTCTTTAAACTTTAATGATAATCTCTCACCAAAACTCTCATTTGCCCTCTTTTTCAACCCCTGCTCCTTCCTCTTGACCTATTGCCCCTTTCTTTTATACATCTTCCAATCATTTCTTGTAAGTACCGCCCAAACGCCACTCTTTTCTCTCTCACTGCCACTCACTACCCTTTCTAGTCTGCCCACCTACCACCTTTCGCATGCCCCATGTAGCCCTTGAACATGCCATCACTGCTTCCCTAAATACCTCCCATTCCTCAATCACTCCCATGACTTCATTTGCTCTCACCTTTTGCCATTCTACACACAATCGCTCCTGGTACATCTTCAAAGAGTCTCCTTTCCAAGCTCACTTACTCTCACTACTTTCTTCTCACCGACATCGTCTCCTCTTTCTCGAAAACATCGACAGATTTTCACCCTCGCCTCTAGAGGAAAGTGATAGATATCCCACTAGCTGCCCCAGTCGGCAAATCTACATCCAAAAGTTTCTCTTTTACACGCCTATCACATACGGATACTTGTGTATATCTTTCTGTTTTAACAAGGTATTCCCGATCACCGGTCTTTTTTTCAGCGAACAACTCCACTGAACTGCCTCATTACTTTCCTTCGCATTTCAATCACCCATCACTAATAACCGGTCTCGTGCACCCAAACTACTGACAAACTCACTCGGCCGGTCCCAAAACACTTACCTCTGGTGATCTTTTTTCTCATGGCCTCCCACTTTTCGCCGTCCACTTTCAGTTCTACCCACATCAATCTTCAATTTACTTCCTTACGCTCTATCACACACTCCAACAACTCCTGCTTCAGGAATAGTTACCCCTTCATTAGCTCTAGTTCTCTCCCAAACCCCTGACTTTACACCTACGTCGTTTCCAAACCATTCTTCCTCTTCAACATTGAGCTTCGCTTTACTTAGAACCAGAACGCCCAGGTTTCTTTCCTCAATCATACTCTCTATCTCTCGTCTGTTCTCATATTTGTTACATCCACACACATTCAGACACGCCTGTCCGAGCATTCTAGGAAGATGATCATTACCCGCTTGATTCCTTTTCCTGTTTCCTCTTTCAGATATTTAAATACAAGAAGGAGAGGGTTTCCAGCTCCGCTGCTCCCGCCCCCTTTAGTCGCCTCTCTACGACACGCAGGGAATACGGAGGTAGAATTCATTCTCTCCTACCTCAGGGTTAAAAAATCATGTATAGATAAATAAATATGACAAGTTTTTTTATATATCGCAATTTCCTGCATCGGCGAGGTAGCGTCAAGAACAGACGACTAGGCATTACGGGGAAAAATCCTCACTTGCTCCCCTTCTCTGTTCCTTCTTTTGGAAAAGTGAAACAGGATGAGAGGATTGCCAACCCCCTCTCCCTCCCCATATAGACGCCTTCTACAAGTAGGGAATACGCGAGGAGTATTCTTTCTCCCAAATCCCCAAGGGATGATTTATATACATGAATATATATATACATACGTATATACATACGTCCACACACGCAAATATACATACCTACACGGCTTTCCATGGTTTACCCCAGACGCTTCACATGCCTTGATTCAATCCACTGACAGCACGTCAACCCCGGTATACCACATTGCTCCAATTCACTCTATTCCTTGCCCTCCTTTCACCCTCCTGCATGTTCAGGCCCCGATCACACAAAATCTTTTTCACTCCATCTTTCCACCTCCAATTTGGTCTCCCTCTTCTCCTCGTTCCCTCCACCTCCGACACATATATCCTCTTGGTCAATCTTTCCTCACTCATTCTCTCCATGTGCCCAAACCACTTCAAAACACCCTCTTCTGCTCTCTCAACCACGCTCTTTTTATTTCCACACATCTCTCTTACCCTTACGTTACTCACTCGATCAAACCACCTCACACCACACATTGTCCTCAAACATCTCATTTCCAGCACATCCATCCTCCTGCGCACAACTCTATCCATAGCCCACGCCTCGCAACCATACAACATTGTTGGAACCACTATTCCTTCAAACATACCCATTTTTGCTTTCCGCAAGGAAACAGACGAAAGAAATGGCCCAACCAACCCTCATACACATGTATATATATATATACACGTCCACACAGGCAAATATACATACCTATACAGCTCAACGTATACATATATATACACACACAGACATATACATATATACACATGTACATAATTTATACTGTCTGCCTTTATTCATTCCCATTGCCACCCCGCACACATGAAATAACAACCCCCTCCCCCCTCATGTGCGCGAGGTGGCGCTAGGAAAAACCAACAAAGACCATGTTTTACCCCGAGTGCTTCAGATGCCCTTGTTCAATCCATTCATAGCGCTTCGACCCCGGTATACTACATCGTTTCAATTCACTCTGTTCCTTACACTTCACTCTCCTGTATGTTCAGGCCCCGATTGCTCATAATCTTTTTCATTCCATCCTTCCACCTCCAATTTATTCTCCCACTTCTCCTCGTTCCCTCCATTTCTGACACATATATCCTCTTGGTCAATCTTTCCTCACCCATTGTCTCTATGTCATCAGACTATTTCAATACAACCTGTTCTGCTTTCTGAGTCACTCTTTTATTACCACACATCTCTCTTACCGTTTCATTGCTTACTCGATGAAACCACCTCACACCACATATTTTCGTCAAAAATATCATTTCCAACACATTCACCCTCTTCCGCACAACCCTATCTATAGCCCACGCCTCACACCCATATAAGATTGTTGGAACCGCTATTCCTTTAAACATACCAAGTTTTGCTCTACGAGCCTTCCATAAATTCTTCAAAGCTCTCAGAACCTTCGGCCCCTCCCCCACCCTGTGACTTACTTCCGCTTAAATGGTTCCATTCGCTGCTGAATCCACTCCCAGATATCTAAAGGACTTAACCTCAAACCTCTCTTTTCCTTTCAAACTTACCCCCCAATCAAGTTGTCCCTGAACCCTACTGAACCTAGTAACCTTCCATTTATTCACTTTTACTCTCAACTTTCTTCTTCACACTTTACCAGACTGAGTCACATACTTCTGCAGTTTCTCACACGAATCAGCCACCAGCGCTGTATCATCAGCGAACAACTGACTCTCTTCCCAAGCCCTCTTATCCATACAGACTGTATACTTGCCCTTCTATGTAAGACTCTTGCATTCACTCCCTAATCACCCCATCCATAAAAAAATTAAACAACTATGGAGACATCACGCACCCTTGCCGGATACCGACAATCACTGGGAACCAATCACTTTCCTCTCATATATATATATATATATATATATATATATATATATATATATATATATATATATATATATATATATATATATATATATATATATATATAAATATATAAATATATATATATATATACAAAGCTCCAACAGCTAGGATCGAACCTGGGACCCCTTGTGCAAGAGGCAGGCATGCTAACCGCTAGGCATGCCTGCCTCTTGCACAAGGGGTCCCAGGTTCGATCCTGGCTGTTGGAGGTTTGTATGTTCTATGAAGGTGCGCGTTGATATACACTTTATTCGTATATATATATACATATATATATATATATATATATATATATATATATATATATCATACAAAGCTCCATCAGCCAGGATCGAACCTAGGACCCCTTGTGCAAGAGGCACATCCTGGCTGATGGAGCTTTGTATGTTCTATGAAGGTGCGCGTTCATATACAGTTTATTCGTATTCATATAACTCCGCGTTGTGCAGTCAGGTTCGGTAAAACGCTCTCAGCTGGCTATGTGTTCTGTTCGGAAACAACCGATAGACCCCGTTGCTTACCATAGTGAGACGAAGGGTATTCGAGTACTTAGTATTTCGAATAGTTGTTTCCTATTATACAGTCCCTTAGCCTAGCGGTTAGCATGCCTGCCTCTTGCACAAGAGGTCCCAGGTTCGATCCTGGCTGATTGAGCTTTGTATGTTCTATGAAGGTGCGCGTTCATATACACTTTATTCGTATATATATATATATACATTTATATATATATGTATTATTTTTCTTTATCATACTTTGTCGTTGTCGAGAGAATGGCCCAATCAACCACTTACAAATTTATATACATACACGTCCACAAAGGCACATATATATACCTATTCATTTCACTGTATACATAGATATATATACAGAGACATATATATATATATATATATATATATATATATATATATATATATATATATATATATACAAGTACATAATTCATACATGCTTGCTTTATTCATTCGAATCGCCACCCCGCCACACATGAAATGACAACCCCTTCCCTGTGCATGTGCGTGAGATAGCGCTAGGAAAAGACATTCTGTAGCTGTCATGTATAATTCACCAAAACCAATGCTCCCTTTCCACATCGAGGGCCCACAAAACTTTTCATGGTTTACCCCAGACTCTTCACATTCCCTGATTCAATTCATTGACAGCACATCGACACGGTATACCACATCGTTCCAATGCACTCTATTCCTGGCACTCCCTTCACCCTCCTGTGTATTCAGGTCCCGATCGGTCAAAATCTTTTTCACTCCATCTTTCCACCTCCATTTTAGTCTCCCACTTCTCCTCGTTCCCTCCACCTCTGACACATATATCATCTTTGTCAATCTTTCCTCAATCATTCTCTCTATGTGGCCAAACCATTTCAAAACACCTTCTGCTCTCTCAACCACATTCTTTTATTATCACACATCTCTCTTACCCTTTCATTACTTACTCGGTCAAACCACCTCACACCACATATTGTTCTCAAACATCTCATAACCATCACATCCACCCTCCTTCGCACGACCCTATCTATATCTCACGCCTCGCAACCATACAACTTTGTTGGAACCACTTTTCTCTCAAACATACCCATTTTGGTTTCCGAGAAAATGTTTTCGCCTTCCACATATTCTTCAACGCTCCCAGAACTTTCGCCCCCTCCCCCACCCTGTAACTCACTTCCCCTTCGGTGGATCCATCCGCTGCCAAATCCACTCCCAGATATCTAAAATACTTCACTTCCTCTACTTATTCTCCATTGAAACTTACCTCCCAAATGATTTGTCCCTCAACCCTACTGTACCTAATAACCATGCTCTTATTCACATTCACTCACAGCTTTATTCTTTCACACACTTTACCAAACTCAGTCACCAGCTTCTGCAGTTTCTCATCGGAATCAGCCACCAGCGCTGTATTATCAGCGAACAACAGCTGACTCACTTTACAAGCCATCTCATCCACAACAGACTGCATATTTGCCCCTTCTCTCCAAAACTCTTGCATTCACCTCTCGATCACCCCCATCTATAAACATATTAAACAACCATGGAGACATCACGCACCCCTGCCGCAAACCGACATTCACTGAGAATCAATTACTTTCCTCTCTTCTTCCTCGTACACATGCCTTACATCCTCGATAAAAACTTTTCACTGCTTCGAGTAACTTGCCTTCCTCACAATATATTCTTAATACCTTCCACAGAGCATCTCTATCAACTGTATCGTATGCTTTCTCCTGATCCATAAATGCTACATACAAATCCATTTGTTTTTCTAAGTATTTCTTACATACATTCTTCATGGCTTCAACTTTTCAATTGATACCCTCCCATATAATTTCCCATGAATACTCAACAAACAAATACCTCTGTAATTTGAACACTCACCTTTATCCTTTTTGCCATTGTACAATGGCACTATTCTCGAATTCCGCCAATCCTCACGCACTTTACCATGAGCCATACATTCATTGAATATCCTTACCAATCAGTCAACAACACAGTCTCCCCTATTTATAATAAATTCCACTGCAATACCATTCAAACCCGCCTTCTTGCCGGCTTTCATTTTCCGTAAATCTCTCAGTACCTCTTCTCTGTTTACAAAATCATTCTCCCTAACCCTCTCACTTTGCACACCACCACGACCAATACACTCTGTATCTGCCATTCTATCATCCATCATATGCAACAGACCTTCAAAATACTCACTCCATCTCCTTCTCACATCACCACTACTTGTTATTCCCTCCCTATTAGCCCGCCTTCACCGATGTCCCATTTGTTCTTTTGTCTTACGCACTTTATGTATCTCCTTCCAAACATCTTTTATATCCCAACATTTAATGATACTCTCTCAACCCCAA
Organism: Panulirus ornatus; assembly: GCF_036320965.1. NCBI lineage: Eukaryota > Metazoa > Arthropoda > Malacostraca > Decapoda > Palinuridae > Panulirus > Panulirus ornatus. Next base: position 541,414 of record NC_092260.1, read on the forward strand.
CTCTCATTTGCCCTCTTTTTCACCTCCTTGCAACCTTCTCCTCTTGTACTTCTGGCGCATTCTATTTATAACATCTCCCGGTTCATTTGCCCTATTACCCTGCAAGAATTGTCCAAATGCCCTCATCGTTCTCTATTCACTAATGATCTTAACTGTCTTCATCCCACCACTCACTAGTCACTACCATTTCACTAATCCGCCCACCTTCACTCTTCTCACTCATGCACCATAGCATCTTTTAT
>NC_092260.1:541755-700799 GCF_036320965.1 Panulirus ornatus
TTAATACCCCCATAGAATTTCCCACGAATACTCAACAAACTTATACCTCTGTAATTTGAACACTCACCTTTATCCTCTTTGTCATTGTACAATGGCACTATTCATGAATTCCGCCAATCCTCACGCACTTTACCATGAGCCATGCATTCATTTAATATCCTTTCCAATCAGTCAACAACACTCACCCCTATTCATAATAAATTCCACTGCAATACCATGCAAACCCGCCGTCTTACCGGCTTTCATTTTCCGTAAATCTCTCAGTGCCTCTTCTCTGTTTACAAAATCATTCCCCCTAACCCTCTTACTTTGCACACCACCACGACCAAAACACCCTGTATCTGCCATTCTATCATCCATCATATGCAACAGACCTTCAAAATACTCACTCCATCTCCTTCTCACATCACCACTACTTGTTATTCCCTCCCTATTAGCCCCCTTCACCGATGTTGCCATTTGTTCTTTTGTCTTACGCGCTTTATGTACCTCCTTCCAAAACATCTTTTTGTTATCCCTAACATTTAATGATACTCTCTCAAGCCAACACTCAATTGCCCTCTTTTTCACCTCTTGCATCTTTCTCTTGACCTTCTGCCGCTTTCTATTATACATCTCCCAGCCATTTGCCCTATTGCCCTGCAAAAATTGTCCAAATGCCCCTCTCTTCTCTTTCACTAATGATCTTACTTCTTCATCCCACCACTCACTACCCTTTCTAATCTGCCCACCTCTCACGCTTCTCATGCTACAAGCATCTTTTACGCAAGCCATCACTGTTTTCCTAAATACATCCCATTCCTCCCCCACTCCTCTTACGTCCTTTGCTCTCACCTTTTCCCATTCTGCACTGAGTCTCTCCTATACTTCTTTACAAAAGTCTTCTTCCAAAGCTCACTTACTCTCACCACTCTCTTCACCCCAACATTCTATCTTCTTTGCTGAAAACCTCTACAAATCTTCACCTTCGTCTCCATGGGATAATGATCAGACATCCCTCCAGTTGCACCTCTCAGCACATTAACATCCAAAAATCTCTCTTTCACGCGCCTATCAATAAACACATAATCCAATAACGCTCTTTGCCATCTCTCCTACTTACATACGTATACTTCTCTATATCTCCCTTTTTAAACCAGGTATTTCCAATCACCACTCCTTTTTCAGCACACAAATCTACAAGCTCCTCAGCATTTCCATTTACAACACTGAATACCCCATGTACAATAATTATTCCCTCAACTGATACATTACTCACGCATTGAAATAACCCATCAATATAACCAGGTCTCGCGCATCAAAACTGCTAACACACTCACTCAGCTGTTCCCAAAACACTTGCCTTTCATGATCTTTCTTCTCATGCCCAGGTGCAGAGGCACCAATAATCGCCCATCTCTCCCCATCCACTTTCAATTTTACCCATATCAGTCTAGAGTTTACTTTCTTACTCTCTAACACATACCCCCACATAATCCCACAACTCCTCTCACTAACCCCTGACTTTACTCCCAAAGCATTCCTAAACCTCTCTTTCCCTTTACCCTTGAGCTTCGTGTCACTCAGAATCAAAACATCCATGTCCTCTCCTCAAACATACTACCTATCTCTCCTTTTTTCTATTCTTGGTTACATCCACACACATTTAGACACCCCAATCTGAGCCTTCGAGGAGGATGAACTCTCCTCGCGTGACTCCTTCTTCTGTTTCCCCTTTTAGAAAGTTAAAATACAAGGGGGGGGGGGGGGGGGTTCTACTTCCTCGCTCCCGTCCAATTTAATTGCCTTTTACGATACGTGGGGAATAATTGGGAAGTATTTTTTCTCCATTATCCCCATATACATATATATATATATATATACATATATATATATATATATATATATATATATATATATATATATATATATATATATATATATATATATATATATATATATATACACACACACACACACACACGCATATATATATATATATATATATATATATATATATATATATATATATATATATATATATATATATATATATATATATATATATATATATATATATATATATATACATATATATACAAATATATATACATACATATATATGTGATGTCTCCATGGTTGTTTAATTTGTTTATGGATGGGGTTGTTAGGGAGGTGAATACAAGTGTTTTGGAAAGAGGGGCAAGTATGAAGTCTGTTGGGGATGAGAGAGCTTGGGAAGTGAGTCAGTTGTTGTTCGCTGATGATACAGCGCTGGTGGCTGATTCATGTGAGAAACTGCAGAAGCTGGTGACTGAGTTTGGTAAAGTGTGTGAAAGAAGAAAGTTAGGAGTAAATGTGAATAAGAGCAAGGTTATTAGGTACAGTAGGGTTGAGGGTCAAGTTTGAATGGGAGGTAAGTTTGAATGGAGAAAAACTGGAGGAAGTAAAGTGTTTTAGATATCTGGGAGTGGATCTGGCAGCGGATGGACATGGAAGCGGAAGTGAATCATAGGGTGGGGGAGGGGGCGAAAATCCTGGGAGCCTTGAAGAATGTGTGGAAGTCGAGAACATTATCTCGGAAAGCAAAAATGGGTATGTTTGAAGGAATAGTGGTTCCAACAATGTTGTATGGTTGCGAGGCGTGGGCTATGGATAGAGTTGTGGGCAGGAGGGTGGATGTGCTGGAAATGAGATATTTGAGGGCAATGTGTGGTGTGAGGTGGTTTGATCGAGTAAGTAATGTAAGGGTAAGAGAGATGTGTGGAAATAAAAATGGCGTGGTTGAGAGAGCAGAAGAGGGTGTTTTGAAATGGTTTGGGCACATGGAGAGAATGAGTGAGGAAAGATTGACCAAGAGGATATATGTGTCGGAGGTGGAGGGAACGAGAAGTGGGAGACCAAAATGTAGGTGGAAAGATGGAGTGAAAAAGATTTTGTATGATCGGGGCCTGAACATGCAGGAGGGTGAAAGGAGGGCAAGGAATAGAGTGAATTGGATCGATATGGTATACCGGGGTTGACGTGCTGTCAGTGGATTGAATCAGGGCATGTGAAGCGTCTGGGGTAAACCATGGAAGTTGTGTGGGGTCTGGATGTGGAAAGGGAGCTGTGGTTTTGGGCATTATTGCATGACAGCTAGAGACTGAGTGTGAACGAATGGGGCCTTTGTTGTCTTTTCCTAGTGCTACCTCGCACACATGAGGGGGGAGGGGGATGGTATTCCATGTGTGGCGAGGTGGCGATGGGAATGAGTAAAGGCAGACTGTGAATTGTGTGCATGGGTATATATGTATGTGTCTGTGTGTGTATATATATGTGTGCATTGAGATGTATAGGTATGTATATTTGCGTGTGTGGTCGTGTATGTATATGCATAGTGTATGGGGGTGGGTTGGGCCATTTCTTTCGTCTGTTTCCTTGCGCTACCTCGCAAACGCGGGAGATAGCGACAAAGCAAAATTAATAAATAAATACATATTTTTTTTTTTTTTTTTCCAAAAGAAGGAACAGAGAAGGGGGCCAGGTGAGGATATTCCCTCAAAGGCCCAGTCCTCTGCTCTTAACGCTACCTCGCTATCGCGGGAAATGGCGAATAGTATAAAAAAAATGTATATATATATATATATATATATATATATATATATATATATATATATATATATATATATATATATATATATATATATATATCCCTGAGGATTGGGGAGGAAAATACTTCCTACGTATTCCATGCGTGTCTTAGGAGGCGACTAACAGGGGAGGGAGCGGGGGAGCTGGAAATCCTTCCTCTCGTTTTTAGTTTTCCAAAAGAAGGAACATAGATGGAGCCAATTGAGATATTCTATGAAAAGCTCAGTCCTCTGTTCTTAATGCTATCCCACTAACGCGGGAAATGGCCAATCATATGATAAAGATAGAACATATGTACAGAGCATCAGACTGGGGAAGAGCACTGTGGTTTCAGAAGTGGTGGAGGATGTGTAGATCAGGTGTTTGCTTTGAAAAATGTATGTGACAAATACTTAGAAAAGCAGATGGAATTTTATGTAGCATTTATGGATCTGGAGAAGGCATATGATAGAGCTCATAGAGATGCTCTGTGGAAGTTATTAAAAATATATGGTGTGGAAGGTAAGTTGTTGGAAGCAGCAAAAAGTTTTTATCAAGGATGTAAGGCATGTGTAGGAGTAGGAAGAGAGGAAAGTGATTGGTTCTCGTTGAAAGTTGGTTTCCGGCAGGGGTGCGTGATGTCTACATGGTTGTTTAATTTGTTTATGATAGGGTTGTTAGCGAGGTGAATGGAAGAGTTTTGAAAAGAGGGGCAAGGATGCAGTCTGTTGTGGATGAGAGAGCTTAGGAAGTAAATCAGTTGTTGTTCGCTGATGATACAGCGCTGGTGGCTGATTCGGGTGAAAAACTGCAGAAGCTGGTGACTGAGTTTGGTAAAGTGTGTGAATGAAGAAAGCTGAAAGTAAATGTGAATAAGAGCAAGGTTATTAGGTACAGTAGGGTTGAGGGACAAGTCAGTTGGGGGGTACGCTTGAATGGAGAAAAACAGGAGGAATTGAAGTGTTTTAGATATCTGGGAGTGGATTTGGCAGCGGATGGAACCATGGAAGCGGAAGTGAGTTATAGGGTGGGGGAGGGGGCGAAAGTTCTGGGAGCGTTGAAAATGTGTGGAAGGCGAGAACGTTATCTCGGAAAGAAAAAAATGGGTATGTTTGTGGAAATAGTGGTTCCGACAATGTTATATGGTTGCGAGACGTGGGTTATAGATAGAGTTGTGTGGAGAAGGGTGGATGTGCTGGATATGAGATGTTTGAGGACAATATGTAGTGTGAGTTGGTTTGATCGAGTAAGTAATGAAAGGGTAAGAGAGATGTGTGGTAATAAAAAGAATGTAGTTGAGAGAGCAGAAGAGGGCGTTTTGAAATGGTTTGGTCACATGGAGAGAATGAGTGAGGAAAGATTGACAGAGGATATATGTCAGAGGCGGAGGGAACGAGGAGAAGTGGGAGACCAAATTGCAGGTGGAAAGATGGAGATTAAAAGATTTGAGTGATCGGGGCCTGATCATGCAGGAGGGTGAAAGGCGTGCAAGGAATAGAGTGAATTGGAACGATGTGGTATACCGGGGTTGACGTATTGTCAATGGATTGAACCAGGGCTTGTGAAGCGTCTGGGGAAACCATGAAAAGTTCGGTTGGGCCTGGATGTGAAATTTTGATGAAGGCTATGATGTAATATTTTGTCATTTTATGTAAATATCTTGTCCTTTATCTTCTGAATACTCCAAGTGATTCCTTTGTCATTTCATCTCTGACAGCTCGTCATTTATCACTGTCCTCCAGTCCCGAGCCTGAAGAATTTTGATGATTAGTCCTACAAAATAAACTCTGCAGAACCCTAGTTTAGGAGGGAATAGGGAGTTCTGAGAGTCAGAAATAGTAACAAGGTTCATTTGTTAAATTTACAACCATCACCACCATAACACGCTAGTATTCAGATACCCAAGGAACTGAGGAGAGGACTGCCACCTCCCTACCTCCAGACATTTTTTCCCTCGCGAGGCAAGGAAACAATACGGGACTTGAGAAAGATCCTCAGGGCCATCTACTGGTATCCATCACCGCTGTACAACGTTCTTTCGTAATCTTTTTTCTTCGTTCTAGTACAGTGTTATCCCTGAAATATATCCCAAGATTTCTTATGTGGTATCGTTATTGTCTTTCAGATTTACGAGGTAGAGAAGGGGATGGACCAAGTGATGGCTGAAGGCTTTTCATACATCGCGCATGAGAAAAGGATCAGGAATTACATATTACCGTATTACCAAGATAAATATGGCAACTCGCTCCTCCATCTAAGTACCACGGAGTATCCTGTCCTGGGTGGTAATTCTTGGGGTATGAGGTAAGTTGACAGAAACTACAAGAAAAAGCCTTTTCCATTTACATGTCCCAAAAGTATCAGCAAAGCTGAAAAAACAAGAACAATGGGACTTGCAATGGGACTTGGGACAATGTCTTTGCAATGGGAAATACATGAATTATCGTTTTGAAACCCGGTTTGGTTTTCAAATAATTTACAGTGGAACAAATATGGTGATGTAATCTTACGTCTATGGCGTCTTAGTGTAGATCCTTTAGAATTCAAAAATGAATTCATAACTTGTTTCCTTATGTACTTACCTTTCAGAATTAAGGACGAAGTCTGTTCAATTGAATACATTGATAACGAGATATTATGTCTTATGTTCAAAGTCTACAGAAAGCTAATGGGTGCATTCGGCAAACCATTGTGATGAAGTTGGGACCTTTACTTTTACTTGTATCGTTCTTAGTAACGAAGATTTTCTGAACTCTGAACGAAGAAATTGAATACATCTATGATATAACACGAAAACTTCATTTTCCAAATATGTTATTGAGACATACATAGAAATAACAAAGGAAAACTTACTAGGGGATATAAGGTTCAGCAATGACCATATATATATATATATATATATATATATATATATATATATATAGGAATAAAGTGTAATGAACGCGCACCTTCATAGAACATACAAACCTCCAACAGCCAGGATGGAACCTGGGACCCCTTGTGCAAGAGGCAGGCATGTTAACCGCTAGGCTAAGGGGCTGTATAATAGGAAACAACTATACGAAATACTAAGTATTCGAATACCCTTCGTCTCACAGTGGTGAGCAACGGGGTCTATCGGTTGTTTCCGAAGAGAACACATAGCCAGCTGATAGCGTTTTACCGAACCTAATTGTACAACGCGGAGTTATATGAATACGAATAAAGTGTATATGAACGCGCACCTTCATAGAAAATACAAACCTCCAACAGCCAGGATCGAACCTGGGACCCCTTGTGCAAGAGGCAGGAATGCTAACCGCTAGGCTAAGGGACTGTATAATAGGAAACAACTATTCGAAATACTAAGTACTCGAATACCCTTCGTCTCACAATGGCACCCATTAGCTTATATAACTCCGCGTTGTACAGTTGTACAGCATCAGATTGGGGAAGAGCAGTGTGGTTTCAGGAGTGGTAGAGGATGTGTGGATCAGGTGTTTGCTTTGAAGAATGTATGTGAGAAATACTTAGAAAAGCAAATGGATTTGTATGTAGCATTTATGGATCTGGAGAAGGCATATGAGAGAGTTGATTGAGATGCTCTGTAGAAGGTATGAAGAATATATGGTGTGGGAGGCAAGTTGTTAGAAGGAGTGAAAAGTTTTTATCGACGTTGTAAGGCATGTGTACGTGTAGGAAGAGAGGAAAGTGATTGGTTCTCAGTGAATGTAGGTTTGCGGAAGGGGTGTGTGAAGTCTCCATGGTTGTTCAATTTGTTTATGGATGGGGTTGTTAGGGAGGTGAATGCAAGAGTTTTGGAAAGAGGGGCAAGTATGAAGTCTGTTGTGGATGAGAGAGCTTGGGAAGTGAGTCAGTTGTTGTTCGCTGATGATACAGCGCTAGTGGCTGATTCATGTGAGAAACTGCAGAAGCTGGTGACTGAGTTTGGTAAAGTGTGTGAAAGAAGAAAGTTAAGAGTAAATGTGAATAAGAGCAAGGTTATTAGGTACAGTAGGGTTGAGGGTCAAGTCAATTGGGAGGTAAGTTTGAATGGAGAAAAACTGGAGGAAGTAAAGTGTTTTAGATATCTGGGAGTGGATCTGGCAGCGGATGGTACCATGGAAGCGGAAGTGAATTATAGGGTGGGGGAGGGGGCGAAAATCCTGGGAGCCTTGAAGAATGTTTGGAAGTCGAGAACCTTATCTCGGAAAGCAAAAATGGGTATGTTTGAATGAATAGTGGTTCCAACAATGTTGTATGGTTGCGATTCGTGGGCTATGGATAAAGTTGTGCGCAGGAGGGTGGATGTGCTGGAAATGAGATGTTTGAGGACAATGTGTGGTGTGAGGTGGTTTGATCGAGTAAGTAATGTAAGGGTAAGAGAGATGTGTGGAAATAAAAAGAGCGTGGTTGAGAGAGCAGAAGAGGGTGTTTTGAAATGGTTTGGGCACATGGAGAGCATGAGTGAGGAAAGATTGACCAAGAGGTTATATGTGTAGGAGGTGGAGGGAACGAGGAGAAGTGGGAGACCAAATTGGAGGTGGAAAGATGGAGTGAAAAAGATTTTGAGTGATTGGGGCCTGAACATGCAGGAGGGTGAAAGGCGGGCAAGGAATAGAGTGAATTGGATCGATGTGGTATACCGGGGTTGAAGTGCTGTCAGTGGATTGAATCAGGGCATGTGAAGCGTCTGCGGTAAACCATGGAAAGTTGTGTGGGGAATGGATGTGGAAAGGGAGCTGTGGTTTCGGGCATTATTGCATGACAGCGAGAGAGTGAGTGTGAACGAATGGGGCCTTTGTTGTCTTTTCCTAGCGCTACCTCGCACACATGAGGGGGGAGGGGGATGGTATTCCATGTGTGGCGAAGTGGCGAGGGGAATGAATAAAGGCAGACAGTGTGAATTGTGTGCATGGGTATATATGTATGTGTCTGTGTGTGTATATATATGTGTACATTGAGATGTATAGGTATGTATATTTGCGTGTGTCGACGTGTATATATATACATGTGTATGGGGGTGGGTTGGGCAATTTCTTTCGTCTGTTTCGTTGCGCTACCTCGCAAACGCGGGAGACAGCGACAAAGCAAAATAATAAAGGTTGAAATAATATATATATATATATATATATATATATATATATATATATATATATATATATATATATATATATATATATATTCATTTCCCTAACCCTCTCACTGCACACCACCTCGAGAAAAACATCCTATATCTGCCACTCTATCAACAAACACATTCAACAAACCTTCAAAATACTCACTCCATCTCATTCTTACATCACCATTACTTGTTATCACCTCCCCATTAGCCCCCTTCACTGAAGTTCCCATTTGCTCCATTGTCTTAGGCACTTTATGTACCTCCTTCCAGAACATCTTTTTATTTTCCCTACAATTTGATGATACTCTCTCACCCCTACTCTCATTTGCCCTTTTTTTTTTACCTCTTGCACCTTTCTCTTGACCTCCTGTCTCTTTCTTTTATACATCCCCCACTCACTTGCATTTTTTCCCTGCAAAAATCGTCCAAATGCCTCTCTCTTCTTTTTCACCAATGATCTTACTTCTTCATCCCACCACTCACTACCCTTTCTAATCAACCCACCTCCCACGCTTCTCATGCCACAAGCATCTTTTGCGCAAGCCATCACTGCTTCCCTAAATACATCCCATTCCTCCCCCAATCCCCTTACCTACTTTGTTCTCACCTTTTTCCATTCTGTACTCAGGCTCTCCTGGTACTTCCTCACACAAGTCTCCTTCCCAAGCTCACTTACTCTCACCATCCTCTTCACCCCAACATTCTCTCTTCTTTTCTGAAAACACATACAAATCTTCACCTTCGCCTCCACAAGATAATGATCAGACATCCCTCCAGTTGCAACTCTCAGCACATTAATATCCAAAAGTCTCTCTTTCGCGCGGCTGTCAATTAACACGTAATCCAATAACGCTCTCTGGCCATCTCTCCTACTTACATACGTATAGTTATGTATATCTCGCTTTTTAAACCAGGTTTTCCAAATCACCAGTGCTTTTTCAGCACATAAATCTACAAGCTCTTCACCATTTCTATTTACAGCACTGAACACCCCATGTATACCAATTATTCCCTCAAGTGCCACATTACTCACCTTTGCATTCAAATCACCCATCACTATAACCCGGTCTCGTGCATCAAAACCACTAACACACCCATTCAGCTGCTCCCAAAACACATGCTTCTCATGATCTTTCTTCTCATGCCCAGGTGCATATGCCCCGATAATCACCCATCTCTCTCCATCAACCTTCTTCAGAGAAGAGGTAGTAAAAGCTTTGCGGAAGATGAAAGCCGGCAAGGCAGCAGGTTTGGATGGTATTGCAGTGGAATTTATTAAAAAAGGGGGTGACTCTATTGTTGACTGGTTGGTAAGGTTGTTTAAGGTATGTATGATTCATGGTGCGGTGCTTGAGGATTGGCGGAATGCGTGCATAGTGTCATTGTACAAAGGCAAAGGGGATATGAGTGAGTGCTCAAACTACAGAGGTATAAGTTTGTTGAGTATTCCTGGTAAATTATATGGGAAGGTATTGATTGAGAGGGTGAAGGCATGTACAGAGCATCAGATTGGGGAAGAGCAGTGTGGTTTAGAAGTGGTAGAGGATGTGTGGATCAGGTGTTTGCTTTGAAGAATGTATGTGAGAAATACTTAGAAAAGCAAATGGATTTGTATGTAGCATTTATGGATCTGGAGAAGGCATATGATAGAGTTGACAGAGATGCTCTGTGGAAGGTACTAAGAATATATGGTGTGGGAGGCAAGTTGTTAGAAGCAGTGAAAAGTTTTTATCGAGGATGTAAGGCATGTATACGTGTAGGAAGAGAGGAAAGTGATTTGTTCTCAGTGAATGTAAGTTTGCGGCAGGGGTTTATGATGTCTCCCCGGTTGTTTAATTTGTTTATAGATTGGGTTGTTAGGGAGGTGAATGCAAGAGTTTTGGAAAGAGGGGCAAGTATGAAGTCTGTTGTGGATGAGAGAGCTTGGGAAGTGAGTCATTTGTTGCTCGCTGGTGATACAGCGCTGGTAGCTAATTCATGTGAGAAACTGCAAAAGCTGGTGACTGAGTTTGGTAAAGTGTGTGAAAGAAGAAAGTTAAGAGTAAATATGAATAAGATCAAGGTTATTAGGTAGAGTGGGGTTGAGGGTCAAGTGAATTGGGAGGTAACTTTGAATGGAGAAAAACTGGAGGAAGTAAAGTGTTTTATATATCTGGGAGTGGATCTGGCAGCGGATGGAACCATGGAAGCGGAAGTGAATCATAGGGTGGGGGAGGGGAAGAAAATCCTGGGAGTCTTGAAGAATGTGTGAAGGTCGAGCGTGTTATCTCCGAAAGCAAAAATGGCTATGTTTGAAAAAATAGTGGTTTCAAGAATGTTGTTTGGTTGCGAGGCGTGGGCTGTATGTGCTGGAAATGAGATGTTTGAGAACACTATGTGGTGTGAGGTGGTTTGATCGAGTAAGCAATGTAAGGGTAAGAGAGATGTGTGGAAATAAAAAAAACGTGGTTGAGAGAGCAGAAGAGGATGTTTTGAAATGGTTTGGGCACATGGAGAGAATGAGTGAGGAAAGATTGACCAAGAGGATATATGTGTCGGAGGTGGAGGGAACGAAGAGAAGTGGGAGACCAAATTGGAGGTGGAAAGATGGAGTGCACAAGACTTTGAGTGATTGGGGCCGGAACATGCAGGAGGGTGAAAGGCAGGCAAGGAATAGAGTGAATTGGATCGCTGTGATGTACCGGGGTCGACGTGCTGTCAAAGGATTGAATCACGGCATGTGAAGCGTCTGGTGTAAACCATGGAAAGTTGTGTGGGGCCTGGATGTGGAAAGGGAGCTGTGGTTCGGGCATTATTGCATGATAGCTAGAGACTGAGTGTAAACGAATGGGGCCTTTGATGTCTTTTCCTAGCGCTGCCTCGCACACATGAGGGGGGGAGGGGAATGTTATTCCACGTGTGGGGAGGTGGCGATGGGAATGAATAAAGGCAGACAGTGTGAATTGTGAGCATGTGTATATATGTATGTGTCTGTGTGTGTATATATATGTGTACATTGAGATGTATGGGTATGTATATTTGCGTGGGTGGACGTGTTTGTATATACATGTGTATGGGGGTGGGTTGGGCCATTTCTTTCGTCTGTTTCCTTGCGCAACCTCGCAAACGAGGAAGACAGCGACAAAGCAAAAAAAAAAGAAAAAAAAAAAAAAAAAAAAAATATATATATATATATATATATATATATATATATATATATATATATATATATATATATATATATATATATATATATATATATATATATATATATATAAGGCAAAGGGGATAAGAGTGAGTGCTCAAATTACAGAGGTATAAGTTTGTTGAGTATTCCTGGTAAATTATATGGGAGGGTATTGATTGAGAGGGTGAAGGCATGTACAGAGCATCAGATTGGGGAAGAGCAGTGTGGTTTCAGGAGTGGCAAAGGATGTGTGGATCAGGTGTTTGCTTTGAAGAATGTCTGTGAGAAATACTTAGAAAAGCAAATGGATTTGTATGTAGCATTTATGGATCTGGAGAAGGCATATGATAGAGTTGATAGAGATGCTCTGTGGAAGGTATTAAGAATATATGGTGTGGGAGGCAAGTTGTTAGAAGCAGTGAAAAGTTTTTATCGAGGATGTAAGGCATGTGTACGTGTAGGAAGAGAGGAAAGTGATTGGTTCTCAGTGAATGTAGGTTTGTTGCAGGGGTGTTTGATGTCTCCATGGTTGTTTAATTTGTTTATGGATGGTGTTGTTAGGGAGGTGAATGCAAGAGTTTTGGAAAGATGGGCAAGTATGAAGTCTGTTGGGGATGAGAGAGCTTGGGAAGTGAGTCAGATGTTGTTCGTTGATGATACAGCGCTGGTAGCTGATTCAAGTGAGAAACTGCAGAAGCTGGTGACTGAGTTTGGTAAAGTGTGTGAAAGAAGAAAGTTAAGAGTAAATGTGAATAAGAGCAAGGTTATTAGGTACAGTAGGGTTGAGGGTCAAGTCAATTGGGATTTAAGTTTGAATGGAGAAAAACTGGAGGAAGTAAAGTGATTTAGATATCTGGGAGTGGATCTGGCAGCGGATGGAACCATGAAAGCGGAAGTGGATCATAGGTTGGGGAAGGGGAAGAAAATTTTGGGAGTCTTGAAGAATGTGTGGAAGTCAAGAACATTATCTCGGAAAGCAAAAAAGGGTATGTTTGAAGGAATAGTGGTTCCAACAATGTTGTATGGTTGCGAGGTGTGGGCTATGGATAGAGTTGTGCGCAGGAGGATGGATGTGCTGGAAATGAGATGTTTGAGGACAATGTGTGGTGTGAGGTGGTTTGATCGAGTAAGTAACGTAAGGGTAAGAGAGATATGTGGAAATAAAAAGAGCGTGGTTGAGAGAGCAGAAGGGGGTGTTTTGAAATGGTTTGAGCACATGGAGAATATGAGTGAGGAAAGATTGACCAAGATGATATATGTGTCGGAGGTGGAGGGAACGAGGAGAAGTGGGAGACCAAATTGGAGGTGGAAAGATGGAGTGAAAAAGATTTTGTGTGATCGGGGCCTGAACATGCAGGAGGGTGAAAGGAGGGCAAGGAATAGAGTGAATTGGATCGATGTGGTATACCGGGGTTGACGTGCTGTCAGTGGATTGAATCAGGGCATTTGAAGCGTCTTGGGTAAACCATGGAAAGCTGTGTAGGTATGTATATTTGCGTGTGTGGACGTATGTATATACATGTGTATGGGGGTGGGTTGGGCCATTTCTTTCATCTGTTTCCTTGCGTTACCTCGCAAACGCGGGAGGCAGCTAAAAAGAAAAGAAAATATATATATATATATATATATATATATATATATATATATATATATATATATATATATATATATATATATATATATATATATATATATATATATATATATATATATATATATATATATATATATATATATATATATATACATATATATATGTATATACATATTTATTTATCTATTTATTTATTCTATTTTCCTTCGTCGCTGTCTCTCGCGTTAGCGAGGTAGCGCAAGGAAACAGACGAAAGAATGGCCCAACCCACCTATATACACATGTACATACATATACATATATACACATACTGTCTGCCTTTATTCATTCCCATTGCCACCTCCCCACACATGAAATAAAAACCCCCTCCCCCTCAAGTGTGTGAGGTAGCGCTAGGAAAAGACAACAAAGGCCACATCCGTTCACACTCAGTCTCTAGGTGTCATGTAATAATACACCGAAATACAGCTCCCTCTCCATATCCAGGCCCCACAGAAATTTCCATGTTTTACCCCAGACGCTTCACATGCCCTGGTTCAATCCATTGACAGCACGTCGACCCCGGTATACCACATCGTTCCAATTCACTCTATTCCTTGCACGCCTTACATCCTCCTTCATGTTCAGGCCCCGATCACTCAAAATCTGTTTCACTCCATCTTTCCACCTCGAATTTGGTCTCCCACTTCTCCTCGTTCCCGCCAACTCTTACAAATATATCCTCTTGGTCAATCTGTCCTCACACATTCTCTCCATGTGACCAAACCATTTCAAAACACCCTCTTCTACTTTCTCAACCACTCTCTTTTTATTACCACACATCTCTCTTACCCTATTGTTGCTTACTTGATCAAACCACCTCACACCACATATTGTCCTCAAACATTTCATTTCCAGCAAATCAACCCTCCTCCGCACAACGCTATCCATAGCCCACGCCTCGCAGCCATATAACATTGTTGGAAACACTATTCCTTCAAACATACACATTTTTGCTTTCGAGATAATGTTCTCGACTTCCACACATTCTTGAACGCTCCTAGAACTTTTCCCCCTCCCCCACCCTATGATTCACTTCCGCTTCCATGGTTCCATCCGCAGCTAAATCCACTCCCATGTATCTAAAACACTTCACTTCCTCAAGTTTTTCTCCGTTCAAACTTACCTCCCAGTTGACTTGTCCCTCATTCCTACTGTACCTAATAACCTTGCTCTTATTCACATTTACTCTCAGCTTTCTTCTTTCACACACTTTACCAAACTCAGTCACCCGTTTCTGCAGTTTCTCACCGGAATCAGCCACCAGCAATGTATCATCAGCGAACAAGAAGTGACTCACTTCCCACAAGCTCTCTCATCCATAACAGACTTCATACTTGCCCCTCTTTCCAAACTTCTTGCATTCACATCCGTAACAACCCAATCCATAAACAAATGAAACAACCATGGAGACATCAGAGACACCTGCCGCAAACCTACATTCACTAACAACCAATGACTCTCCTCTCTTCCTACACGTACACATGGCTTACATCGTCGATAAAAACTTTTCACTTCTTGTAACAACTGACCTCCCACACCATATATTCTTAATATCGTCCACGGAGCATCTCTATCATCTCAATCATAAGCCTTCTCAAGATCCATGAATGCTATATACAATTCCATTTGCTTTCCTAAGTATTTCTCACATACATTCTTTAAAGGATACACATGATCCGCACATCCTCTACCACTTCTGAAACCATACTGCCCTTCCCCAATCTGATGTTATGTACATGCCTTCACCCTCTCAATCTATACCCTCCCGTATAATTTCCTATATATATATATATATATATACATATATATATATATATATATATATATATATATATATATATATATATATATATATATATATATATATATATATATATATATATATATATATATATATACATATATATATATATATGAGTAAGTAACGTAAGGGTAAGAGATATGTGTGGAAATAAAAAGAGCGTGGTTGAGAGAGCAGAAGAGGGTGCTTTGAAATGGTTTGGGCACATGGAGACAATGAGTGAGGAAAGATTGACCAAGAGGATATATGTGTCGGAGGTGCAGGGAACGAGGAGAAGTGGGAGACCAAATTGGAGGTGGAAAGATGGAGTGAAAAAGATTTTGTATGATCGGGGCCTGAACATGCAGGAGGGTGAAAGGAGGGCAAGGAATAGAGTGAATTGGATCGATGTGGTATACCGGAGTTGACGTGCTGTCAGTGGATTGAATCATGGCATGTGAAGCGTCTGGGGTAAACCATGGAAAGCTGTGTAGGTATGTATATTTGCGTGTGTGGACGTATGTATATACATGTGTATGGGGGTGGGTAGGGCCATTTCTTTCGTCTGTTTCCTTGCGCTACCTCGCAAACGCGGGAGACAGCGACAGAGCAAAAAAAAAAACGAAAAAAAAATATATGTAATATATATATATATATATATATATATATATATATATATATATATATATATATAAATATATTATATATATAGATATATACAAATATATATACATATATATATATATATATATATATATATATATATATATAAATATATTATATATATATAGATATATACAAATATATATACATATATATATATATATATATATATGTATATATATATATATATATATATATATATATATATATATATATATATATATATATATATATATATATATATATATATATATATATATATATATATATATATATATATATATATAAATATATTATATATATAAATATATAAATATATATATATATATATATATATATATATATATATATATATATATACATATATATATATATATATATATATATATATATATATGTATATATATATATATATATATATATATATATATATATATATATATATATATATATATATATATATATATATATATATATATATATATATATATATATATATATATATATATATATATATATATATATATATATATATATATATATATATATATATATATATATATATATATATATATATATATATATATATATATATATATATATATATATATATATATATATACTCTCACCACCCTCTTCACCCCAACATTCTTCTTTTCCGAAAACCCATACAAATCTTCACCTTAGTCTCCACAAGATAATGATCAGACATCCCTCCAGTTGCACCTCTCAGCACATTAACATCCAAAAGTCTCTCTTTCGCGCGCCTGTCAATTAACACGTAATCCAATAATGCTCTCTGGCCATCTCTCCTACTTAAATACGTATACTTATGTATATCTCGCTTTTTAAACCAGGTATTCCCAATCACCAGTCCTTTTTCAGCACATAAATCTACAAGCTCTTCACCATTTCCATTTACAACACTGAACACCCCATGTATACCAATTATTCCCTCAACTGCCACATTACTCACCTTTGCATTCAAATCACCCATCACTATAACCCGGTCTCGTGCATCAAAACCACTAACACACTCATTCAGCTGCTCCCAAAACACTTGCCTCTCATGATCTTTCTTCTCATGCCCAGGTGCATATGCACCAATAATCACCCATCTCTCTCCATCAACTTTCAGTTTTACCCATATTAATCGAGAATTTATTTTCTTACATTCTATCACATACTCCCACAACTCCTGTTTCAGGAGTAATGCTACTCCTTCCTTGCTCTTGTCCTCTCACTAACCCCTGATTTTACTCCCAAGACATTCCCAAACCACTCTTCCCCTTTACCCTTGAGCTTCGTTTCACTCAGAGCCAAAACATCCAGGTTCCTTTCCTCAAACATACTATCTATCTCTCCTTTTTTCACATCTTGGTTATATCCACACACATTTATATATATATATATATATATATATATATATATATATATATATATATATATATATATATATATATATATATATATATATATATATATATATATATATATATATATATATATGTATATATATATATATATATATATATATATATATATATATATATATATATATATATATATATATATATATATATATATATATATATATATATATATATATATATATATATATATATATATATATATATATATATATATATATATATATATATATATATATATATATATATATATATATATATATATATATATATATGTATAAACAGAGAAGAGGTAGTAAAAGCTTTGCGGAAGATGAAAACCTGCAAGGCAGCAGGTTTGGATGGCATTGCAGTGGAATTTATTAAAAAAGGGGGTGACTGTATTATTGACTGGTTGGTAAGGTTATTTAATGTATGTATGACTCATGGTGAGGTGCCTGAGGATTGGCGGAATGCGTGCATAGTGCCATTGTATAAAGGCAAAGGGGATAAGAGTGAGTGCTCAAATTTCAGAGGTATAAGTTTGTTGAGTATTCCTGGTAAATCATATGTGAGGGTATTGATTGAGAGGGTGAAGGCATGTACAGAGCATCAGATTGGGGAAGAGCAGTGTGGTTTTAGAAGTGGTCGAGGATGTATGGATCAGGTGTTTGCTTTGAAGAATGTATGTGAGAAATACTTAGAAAAGCAAATGTATTTGTATGTAGCATTTATGGATGTGAAGAAGGCATATGATAGAGTTGATAGAGATGCTCTATGGAAGGTCTTAAGAATATATGGTGTTGGAGGCAAGTTGTTAGAAGCAGTGAAAAGTTTTTATCGAGGATGTAAGGCATGTGTACGTGTAGGAAGAGAGGAAAGTGATTGGTTCTCAGTGAATGTAGGGTTGTGGCAGGGGTGTGTGATGTCTCCATGTTTGTTTAATTTGTTTATGGATGGGGTTGTTAGGGAGGTGAATGCAAGAGTTTTGGAAATATGAGCAAGTATGAAGTCTGTTGTGGATGAGAGAGCTTGGGAAATGAGTCAGTTGTTGTTCGCTGATGATACAGCGCTGGTGGCTGATTCATGTGAGAAACTACAGAAGCTGGTGACTGAGTTTGGTAAAGTGTGTGAAAGAAGAAAGTTAAGAGTAAATATGAAAAAGAGCAAGGTTATTAGGTACAGTAGGGTTGAGGGTCAAGTGAATTGGGAGGTAAGTTTGAATGGAGAAAAACTGGAGGAAATAAAGTGTTTTAGATATCTGGGAGTGGATATGGCAGCGGATGGAACCATGGAAGCGGAATTGGATAATAGGGTGGGGGAGGGGGCGAAAAACCTGTGAGCCTTGAAGAATGTGTAGAAGTCGACAAACATTATCTCGGAAAGCAAAAATGGGTATGTTTGAAGGAATAGTGGTTCCAACAATGTTGTATGGTTGCGATTCGTGGGCTATGGATAGAGTTGTGCGCAGGAGGGTGGATGCGCTGGAAATGAGATGTTTTAGGACAGTGTGTGGTGTGAGGTGGTTTGATCGAGTAAGTAACGTATGCGTAAAAGAGATGTGTGGAAATAAAAAGAGCGTGGTTGAGAGAGCAGAAGAGGGTGTTTTGAAATGGTTTGGGCACATGGAGAGAATGAGTGAGGAAAGATTGACCAAGAGGATATATGTGTCGGAGGTGTAGGGAACGAGGAGAAATGGGAGACCATATTGGAGGTGGAAAGATGGAGTGAAAAAGATTTTGAGTGATCGGGGCCTGAACATGCAGGAGGGTGAAAGGAGGGCAAGGAATAGAGTGAATTGGATCGCTGTGGTATACCGGGGTTGACGTGCTGTCAGTGGATTGAATCAGGGCATGTGAAGCGTCTGGGGTAAACCATGGAACGCTGTGTAAGTAAGTATATTTGCGTGTGTTTAAAAAGCGAGATATACATAAGTATACTTATGTAAGTAGGAGAGGTGGCCAGAGAGCGTATTTGAATTATGTGTTAATTGACAGGCTAGCGAAAGAGAGACTTTTGGATTTTAATGTGCTGAGAGTTGCAACTGGAGGGATGTCTGATCATTTTCTTTTGGAGGCGAAGGTGAAGATTTGTATGGGTTTTCAGAAAAGAAGAGTGAATGTTGGGGTGAAGAGTGTGGTGAGAGTAAGTGAGCTTGGGAAGGAGACTTGTGTGAGGATGTACCAGGAGAGACTGAGTATAGAAAGGAAAAAGGTGAGAACAAAGGATGTAAGGGGAATTGGGGAAGAAGTGGGATGTACTTAGGGAAGCAGTGATGGCTTGCGCAAAAGATGCTTGTGGCATGAGAAACATGGGAGGTGGGTTGATTAGAAAGGGTAGTGAGTGGTGGGATGAAGCAGTAAGATTATTAGTGAAAGAGAAGAGAGAGGCATTTGGACTATTTTTGCAGGGAAAAAAATGCAAATGAGTGGGAGATGTATAAAAGAAGGAGACAGGAGGTCAAGAGAAAGGTGCAGGAGGTGAAAAAGAAGGCAAATGAGAGTTGGGATGAGAGAGTATCATTAAATTTTAGGGAGAATAAAAAGATGTTCTGGAAGGAGGTAGATAAAGTGCGTAAGACAAGGGACCAAATGGGAACTTCATTGAAGGGGGCTAATGGGAAGATGATAACAAGTAGTGTTGATGTGAGATGGAGATGGAGTGAGTATTTTGAAGGTTTGTTGAATGTGTTTGATGATAGAGTGGCATATATAGACTGTTTTGGTCGAGGTGGTGTGCGAAGTGGTTGGGTTAGAGAAAATGATTTGATAAACATAGAAGAGGTAGTAAAAGCTTTGCGGAAGATGAAAGCCGGCAAGGCAGCAGGTTTGGATGGTATTGCAGTGGAAGTTATTAAGAAAGGGGGTGACTCTATTGTTGACTGGTTGGTAAGGTTATTTAATGTATGTATGATTCATGGTGAGGTGCATGAGGATTGGCGGAATGCGTGCATAGTGCCATAGTATAAAGGCAAAGGGAATAAGAGTGAGTGCTCAAATTACAGAGGTATACGTTTGTTGAGTATTCTTGGTAAATTATATGGGAGGGTATTGATTGAGAGGGTAAAGGTATATAGAGAGCCTCAGATTGCGGAAGAGCAGTGTGGTTTCAGAAGTGGTAGAGCATGTGTGGATCAGGTGTTTGCTTTGAAGAATGTATGTGAGAAATACTTAGAAAAGCAAATGGATTTGTATTTAGCATTTATTGATCTGGAGAAGGCATATGATAGAGTTGATAGAGATGCTCTGTGGAAGGTATTAAGAATATATGTTGTGGAAGGCAAGTTGTAAGAAGCAGTGAAATGTTTTTATCGAGGATGTAAGGAATGTGTACGTGTAGGAAGAGAGGAAAGTGATTGGTTCTCAGTGAATGTAGGTTTGCGGCAGGGGTGTGTGATATCTCCATGGTTGTTTAATTTTCTTATGGATGGGGTTGTTAGGAGGTGAATGCAAGAGTTGTGGAAAGAGGAGGAAGTATGAAGTCTGTTGGGGATGAGAGAGCTTGGGAAGTGAGTCAGTTGTTGTTTGCTGATGATACAGCGCTGGTGGCTGATTCATGTGAGAAACTGCAGAAACTGGTGACTGAGTTTGGTAAAGTGTGTGAAAGAAGAAATTGAGAGTAAATGTGAATAAGAGCAAGGTTATAAGGTACAGTAGGGTTGAGGGTCAAGTCAATTTGGAGGTAAGTTTGAATGGAGAAAAACTGGAGGAAGTAAAGTGTTTTAGATATCTGGGAGTGGATCTGGCAGCGGATGGAACCATGGAAGCGGAAGTGAATCATAAGGTGGGGGATGATGCGAAAATCCTGGGAGCCTTGAAGAATGTGTGGAAGTCGAGAACATTATCTCGGAAAGCAAAAATGGCTATGTTTGAAAGAATAGTGGTTCCAACAATGTTGTATGGTTGCGAGGCATGGGCTATGGATAGGGCTGTGCGCAGGAGGGTGGATGTGCTGGGAATGAGATGTTTGAGGACAACGTGTGGTGTGAGGTGGTTTGATCGAGTAAGCAATGTAAGGGTATGAGAGATGTGTGGAAATAAAAAGAGCGTGGTTGAGAGAGCAGAAGAGGGTGTTTTGAAATGCTTTGGTCACATGGAGAGAATGAGTGAGGAAAGATTGACCAAGAGGATATATGTGTCGGAGGTGGAGGGAACGAGGAGAAGTGGGAGACCAAATTTGAGGTGGAAAGATGTAGTGAAAAAGATTTTGAGTGATCGGGGCCTGAACATGCAGGAGGGTGAAAGGCGTGCAAGGAATAGAGTGAATTGGATCGATGTGGTATATCGGGGTTGACGTACTGTCAGTGAATTGAATCAGGGTATGTGAAGCGTCTGGGGTAAACCCTGGAAAGTTGTGTGGGGCCTGGATGTGGAAAGGGTGCTGTGGTTTCGGGCATTATTGCATGACGGCTAGAGAGTGAATGTGAACGAATGGGGCCTTTGTTGTCTTTTCCTAGCGCTACCTCACACACATGAGGGGGGAGGGGAATAGTATTCCATGTGTGGTGTGATGGCGATGGGAATGAATAAAGGCAGACAGTGTGAATTGTGTGCATGGGTATATATGTATGTGTCTGTGTGTGTATATATATGTGTACATGAGATGTATAGGTATGTATATTTGCGTGTGTGGACGTGTATGTATATGCATGTGTATGGGGGTGGGTTGTGCCATTTCTTTCGTTTGTTTCCTTGCGCTACCTCGCAAACGCGAGGTATATACATATGTATGTATGTATATATATATATATATATATATATATATATATATATATATATATATATATATATATATATATATATATATATATATATATATATATACATATATATGTTTACATATATATATATATATATATATATATATATATATATATATATATATATATATATATATATATATATATATATATATATATATATATATATATATATATGTATAAACAGAGAAGAGGTAGTAAAAGCTTTGCGGAAGATGAAAGCCTGCAAGGCAGCAGGTTTGGATGGCATTGCAGTGGAATTTATTAAAAAAGGGGGTGACTGTATTATTGACTGGTTGGTAAGGTTATTTAATGTGTGTATGACTCATGGTGAGGTGCCTGAGGATTGGCGGAATGCGTGCATAGTGCCATTGTATAAAGGCAAAGGGGATAAGAGTGAGTGCTCAAATTTCAGAGGTATAAGTTTGTTGAGTATTCCTGGTAAATCATATGTGAGGGTATTGATTGAGAGGGTGAAGGCATGTACAGAGCATCAGATTGGGGAAGAGCAGTGTGGTTTTAGAAGTGGTCGAGGATGTATGGATCAGGTGTTTGCTTTGAAGAATGTATGTGAGAAATACTTAGAAAAGCAAATGTATTTGTATGTAGCATTTATGGATGTGAAGAAGGCATATGATAGAGTTGATAGAGATGCTCTATGGAAGGTCTTAAGAATATATGGTGTTGGAGGCAAGTTGTTAGAAGCAGTGAAAAGTTTTTATCGAGGATGTAAGGCATGTGTACGTGTAGGAAGAGAGGAAAGTGATTGGTTCTCAGTGAATGTAGGGTTGTGGCAGGGGTGTGTGATGTCTCCATGTTTGTTTAATTTGTTTATGGATGGGGTTGTTAGGGAGGTGAATGCAAGAGTTTTGGAAATATGAGCAAGTATGAAGTCTGTTGTGGATGAGAGAGCTTGGGAAATGAGTCAGTTGTTGTTCGCTGATGATACAGCGCTGGTGGCTGATTCATGTGAGAAACTACAGAAGCTGGTGACTGAGTTTGGTAAAGTGTGTGAAAGAAGAAAGTTAAGAGTAAATATGAAAAAGAGCAAGGTTATTAGGTACAGTAGGGTTGAGGGTCAAGTGAATTGGGAGGTAAGTTTGAATGGAGAAAAACTGGAGGAAATAAAGTGTTTTAGATATCTGGGAGTGGATATGGCAGCGGATGGAACCATGGAAGCGGAATTGGACCATAGGGTGGGGGAGGGGGCGAAAAACCTGTGAGCCTTGAAGAATGTGTAGAAGTCGACAAACATTATCTCGGAAAGCAAAAATGGGTATGTTTGAAGGAATAGTGGTTCCAACAATGTTGTATGGTTGCGATTCGTGGGCTATGGATAGAGTTGTGCGCAGGAGGGTGGATGTGCTGGAAATGAGATGTTTTAGGACAGTGTGTGGTGTGAGGTGGTTTGATCGAGTAAGTAACGTATGCGTAAAAGAGATGTGTGGAAATAAAAAGAGCGTGGTTGAGAGAGCAGAAGAGGGTGTTTTGAAATGGTTTGGGCACATGGAGAGAATGAGTGAGGAAAGATTGACCAAGAGGATATATGTGTCGGAGGTGTAGGGAACGAGGAGAAATGGGAGACCAAATTGGAGGTGGAAAGATGGAGTGAAAAAGATTTTGAGTGATCGGGGCCTGAACATGCAGGAGGGTGAAAGGAGGGCAAGGAATAGAGTGAATTGGATCGCTGTGGTATACCGGGGTTGACGTGCTGTCAGTGGATTGAATCAGGGCATGTGAAGCGTCTGGGGTAAACCATGGAACGCTGTGTAAGTATGTATATTTGCGTGTGTTTAAAAAGCGAGATATACATAAGTATACTTATGTAAGTAGGAGAGGTGGCCAGAGAGCGTATTTGAATTATGTGTTAATTGACAGGCTAGCGAAAGAGAGACTTTTGGATTTTAATGTGCTGAGAGTTGCAACTGGAGGGATGTCTGATCATTTTCTTTTGGAGGCGAAGGTGAAGATTTGTATGGGTTTTCAGAAAAGAAGAGTGAATGTTGGGGTGAAGAGTGTGGTGAGAGTAAGTGAGCTTGGGAAGGAGACTTGTGTGAGGATGTACCAGGAGAGACTGAGTATAGAAAGGAAAAAGGTGAGAACAAAGGATGTAAGGGGAATTGGGGAAGAAGTGGGATGTACTTAGGGAAGCAGTGATGGCTTGCGCAAAAGATGCTTGTGGCATGAGAAACATGGGAGGTGGGTTGATTAGAAAGGGTAGTGAGTGGTGGGATGAAGCAGTAAGATTATTAGTGAAAGAGAAGAGAGAGGCATTTGGACTATTTTTGCAGGGAAAAAAATGCAAATGAGTGGGAGATGTATAAAAGAAGGAGACAGGAGGTCAAGAGAAAGGTGCAGGAGGTGAAAAAGAAGGCAAATGAGAGTTGGGATGAGAGAGTATCATTAAATTTTAGGGAGAATAAAAAGATGTTCTGGAAGGAGGTAGATAAAGTGCGTAAGACAAGGGACCAAATGGGAACTTCATTGAAGGGGGCTAATGGGAAGATGATAACAAGTAGTGTTGATGTGAGATGGAGATGGAGTGAGTATTTTGAAGGTTTGTTGAATGTGTTTGATGATAGAGTGGCATATATAGACTGTTTTGGTCGAGGTGGTGTGCGAAGTGGTTGGGTTAGAGAAAATGATTTGATAAACATAGAAGAGGTAGTAAAAGCTTTGCGGAAGATGAAAGCCGGCAAGGCAGCAGGTTTGGATGGTATTGCAGTGGAAGTTATTAAGAAAGGGGGTGACTCTATTGTTGACTGGTTGGTAAGGTTATTTAATGTATGTATGATTCATGGTGAGGTGCATGAGGATTGGCGGAATGCGTGCATAGTGCCATAGTATAAAGGCAAAGGGAATAAGAGTGAGTGCTCAAATTACAGAGGTATACGTTTGTTGAGTATTCTTGGTAAATTATATGGGAGGGTATTGATTGAGAGGGTAAAGGTATATAGAGAGCCTCAGATTGCGGAAGAGCAGTGTGGTTTCAGAAGTGGTAGAGCATGTGTGGATCAGGTGTTTGCTTTGAAGAATGTATGTGAGAAATACTTAGAAAAGCAAATGGATTTGTATTTAGCATTTATTGATCTGGAGAAGGCATATGATAGAGTTGATAGAGATGCTCTGTGGAAGGTATTAAGAATATATGTTGTGGAAGGCAAGTTGTAAGAAGCAGTGAAATGTTTTTATCGAGGATGTAAGGAATGTGTACGTGTAGGAAGAGAGGAAAGTGATTGGTTCTCAGTGAATGTAGGTTTGCGGCAGGGGTGTGTGATATCTCCATGGTTGTTTAATTTTCTTATGGATGGGGTTGTTAGGAGGTGAATGCAAGAGTTGTGGAAAGAGGAGGAAGTATGAAGTCTGTTGGGGATGAGAGAGCTTGGGAAGTGAGTCAGTTGTTGTTTGCTGATGATACAGCGCTGGTGGCTGATTCATGTGAGAAACTGCAGAAACTGGTGACTGAGTTTGGTAAAGTGTGTGAAAGAAGAAATTGAGAGTAAATGTGAATAAGAGCAAGGTTATAAGGTACAGTAGGGTTGAGGGTCAAGTCAATTTGGAGGTAAGTTTGAATGGAGAAAAACTGGAGGAAGTAAAGTGTTTTAGATATCTGGGAGTGGATCTGGCAGCGGATGGAACCATGGAAGCGGAAGTGAATCATAAGGTGGGGGATGATGCGAAAATCCTGGGAGCCTTGAAGAATGTGTGGAAGTCGAGAACATTATCTCGGAAAGCAAAAATGGCTATGTTTGAAAGAATAGTGGTTCCAACAATGTTGTATGGTTGCGAGGCATGGGCTATGGATAGGGCTGTGCGCAGGAGGGTGGATGTGCTGGGAATGAGATGTTTGAGGACAACGTGTGGTGTGAGGTGGTTTGATCGAGTAAGCAATGTAAGGGTTAGAGAGATGTGTGGAAATAAAAAGAGCGTGGTTGAGAGAGCAGAAGAGGGTGTTTTGAAACGCTTTGGTCACATGGAGAGAATGAGTGAGGAAAGATTGACCAAGAGGATATATGTGTCGGAGGTGGAGGGAACGAGGAGAAGTGGGAGACCAAATTTGAGGTGGAAAGATGTAGTGAAAAAGATTTTGAGTGATCGGGGCCTGAACATGCAGGAGGGTGAAAGGCGTGCAAGGAATAGAGTGAATTGGATCGATGTGGTATATCGGGGTTGACGTACTGTCAGTGAATTGAATCAGGGCATGTGAAGCGTCTGGGGTAAACCCTGGAAAGTTGTGTGGGGCCTGGATGTGGAAAGGGTGCTGTGGTTTCGGGCATTATTGCATGACGGCTAGAGAGTGAATGTGAACGAATGGGGCCTTTGTTGTCTTTTCCTAGCGCTACCTCGCACACATGAGGGGGGAGGGGAATAGTATTCCATGTGTGGTGTGATGGCGATGGGAATGAATAAAGGCAGACAGTGTGAATTGTGTGCATGGGTATATATGTATGTGTCTGTGTGTGTATATATATGTGTACATGAGATGTATAGGTATGTATATTTGCGTGTGTGGACGTGTATGTATATGCATGTGTATGGGGGTGGGTTGTGCCATTTCTTTCGTCTGTTTCCTTGCGCTACCTCGCAAACGCGAGGTATATACATATGTATGTATGTATATATATATATATATATATATATATATATATATATATATATATATATATATATATATATATATATATATATATATATACATATATATGTTTACATATATATATATATATATATATATATATATATATATATATATATATATATATATATACATATATATATATATATATATATATATATATATATATATATATATATATATATATATATATATATATATATATATATATATATATATATATATATATATATATATATATATATATATATATATATATATATATATATATATATATATATATATATATATATATATATATATATATATATATATATATATATATATATATATATATATATATATATATATATATATATATATATATATATATATATATATATATATATATATATATATATATATATACATACATATGTGTATTATTTTTTTATTATAATGCATATACACGTATACACATGTACATATCCATACTTGCTGTCTTCATCCATTTCTGTCGCCACCCCGCTATACACGAAATGACTTCCCCCCACACACCCACCCACCCATCGAAGCAGCGCCAGGAACAAACAAAAAGGCCACATTCGTTCACACTCTGTTTCCAGCTGTCATGTGTTATGCATCGAAACCACAGACCTTTACATGGTTTACCCCATGCTCTGGTTTAGTTCACTGAGAGCACGTTGACCCTGGTATACTACATCGTTCCAATTCACTGTATTCCTTACTCGCCTTTTAGCCTCCTGTACGGTCAGGCCCCGATCATTGAAAATCTTTTTCACTTCATCCTTCCACCTACAATTTGGTCTCCGGCTTCTTCCTTTCACCTCTGACACATATATCCTCTTTGTCAATCTTTCCTCACTCTTTCTGTCCATGTGTCCAAACCATTTTAACACACTGTCTTCCGGTATCTCAGCCACACTCTTTTTATTACGATACTTCTCTCTTCCCCTTTCATTACTTATCGATCAAACCACTTCACTCCACATATTGGCCAAAACATTTCATTTCCAACACATCCACCTTCCTCCGCACAACCCAATCTATAGCCCATGCCTTGCAACCATAAAACATTGTTGGAACTATCATTCCTTCCTACATGCCCATCTTTGCTATCCGAGTTAGCGTTCTCGTCTTCCACACATTCTTCAACGCCCTCAGAACCTTCGCTCCCTCAACCACCCTATGACCCACTTCCGCTTCCATGGTTCCATCCGCAGCTAAGTCCACTCCTAGATATATGTAACACTTCAATTCCTCTAGTTTTTCTTTATTCAAACTTTCCTCCTAGATGACTTGTCCCTCAGCCCGACTGAACCGAATAATCTCATTCGCATTTACTCTCAACTTTCTTCTTTCACACACTTACCAAACTCACTCACCAACTTCTGCAGTTTCTCACCCGAATCAGCCGCCAGAGCTGTATCATCAGTGAACAACAACTGACTCACTTCCCCAGCCCTCTCATCCAGAATAGACTGCATACTTGCCCCTCTCTCCAAAACTCTTACATTCCCCTCTCTAACCACTCCATCTATAAACAAATCAAACAACCAGAAACATCACGCAATCCTGTCGCAAACCGACATTCACTGGGAACCAATCACTTTCCTGTCTTCCTGCTCGTACACATGTCTTACATCCTTGGTAAAAACTTTTCGATGCTTCTAGTAATTTACGTCCCACACCATATACTATCAAAACCTTCCACAAAGCATCTCTATCCACTCTATGATATGCCTTCTCCAGATCCATGAATACTACATGCAAATCCCTTTGTTTTTCCAAGTATTTCTCATACATTCTTCAAAGCAAACACCTGATCCACACATCCTCTACCACTTCTGAAACCACACTGCTCCTCCCCAATATGATGCTCTGTACATGCTTACACCCTCTCAATCAGTACCCTCCCATATGATTTCCCCTGAATACTCAACAAACTTAATAGTTTGAACACTGACCATTATCCCCTTTGCTTTTGTACAATGGCACTATGCATGAATTCCGCAAATCCTCAAGCACTTCACCATGATTCATACAGACACTGAATATCCTTATCAACCAATTAACAATACAGTCACCCTCTTTCTTAATGAATTCCACTGCAATACCATCCAAACCCACCGCCTTGCCGGCTTTCATCTTCCGCAAAGCTTTCGCTACCTCCTCTCTCTTGACCAAAGCATTCCTCCTGACCCTTCTCACTTCCCACACCACCCCGACTAAAACACCCTATGTCTGCCACTCTATCATCAAACACTTTCAACAGACCTTGAAAATACTCATTCCATCTCCTCACTTGTTATTACTTCCCCACTTGTCCCCTTCACCGATGTTACCATTTGTTTTCTTTTCTTACGCATTTTATTTACCTCCTTCTAAAACATCTTTTTATTCTCCCAAAAGTTTAATGATTCTCTCTCACCTCAACTCTCATTTGCCCTCTTTTTCACTTCTTGCACCTTTCTCTTGACCTCCTTCCGCTTTCTTTTATACATCTCCCAGTTATTTGTAGTCCTTCCTTGCAATTATCGTCCAAACGCCGCTCTTTTCTCCTTGAGAACTTTACTTCTTCACCCACCACTCACTACCCTTTTTAATCTGCCCGGCTCCTATCTTTCTCTTGCCACATGCATCTTTTGCACATGACATCACTGCATCCCTTAATACATCCCATTCCTCACCCCCTCCCCTCACGTCATTTGCTCTCACCTTTTGCCATTCTACACTCAGTCTCTTAAGGTACTTCCTCACACAAATCTCCTTTCCAAGCTCACTTCCTCTCACCAATGCCATTTTTGAAATCCCTTACAAAGCTTCACCTTCGCCTCCTCAAGATAGTGATGAGACGCTCCTCCAGCTGCCCCTCTCAGCACATGAACTTTCCAAAGTCTCTCTTTCACACGCCTATCAATTAGCACGTAATCCAATAATGCTCTTTGACCATTTCTCCTACTCTCATACGTATACTTATGTATATACGTGTGATAAATTTGCAACTTCAGCCCATGATATATTCACAGGCAGGGCGCACCATTCATTGGACAGATCAGAATGATGAAGCAGCTACTGATCGAAACTGGTTTGATAGACCATTGGATGGATGACGTGATACAAATTAGAGCTGAACATATCACACAAAGAAGTAAGGCTTTCGAAGACAAACATTCTGAGGTGTGTACTTATGTCGAAGTAGAAATGCTATATTTTCTTAGAGCCTATGTTCCCGTCAGCTAGTTTGAACAGAACTTCAGTAATACAAGCTTAATAGCTTTGTCGTAGGTATACAGTTCCTTTTCTTGTCCAAATAATGAAATTTGTATGACCGGCATGATGCCAGACCCGAATATCATCATTTGGTAATGCTTGTTTGCCAATGGCGTCTTAGCTACGTCTCTTCCTTGTACATAACCTAACTGTTCTGCGTTTTCTATCTCATTCTTATATCTCCCCTGCCGATTTGATCAATACACGAAAGTGCACATGGGGACTTATCGTGTTTCATTTTCCACGTGGTTATGTGTACTTCCTACGTATTCCTTGCGTGTAGTAGAGGCATATATATGTATGTATATATATATATATATATATATATATATATATATATATATATATATATACATATATATATATATATATATATATATATATATATATATATATATATATATATATATAATGTGGCAGGTGAGGGAATAATTGGTATGCATGGGGTGTTCAGTGTTGTAAATGGAAATGGTGAAGAGCTTGTAGATTTATGTGCTGAAAAAGGACTGATGATTGGGAATACCTGGTTTAAAAAGCGAGATATACATAAGTATACTTATGTAAGTAGGAGAGATGGCCAGAGAGCGTTATTGGATTACGTGTTAATTGACAGGCGTGCGAAAGAGAGACTTTTGGATGTTAATGTGCTGAGAGGTGCAACTGGAGGGATGTCTGATCATTATCTTGTGGAGGCTAAGGTGAAGATTAGTATGGGTTTTCAGAAAAGAGGAGTGAATGTTGGGGTGAAGAAGGTGGTGAGAGTAAGTGAGCTTGGGAAGGAGACCTGTGTGGGGAAGTACCAGGAGAGACTGTGTACAGAATGGAAAAAGGTGAGAACAATGGAAGTAAGGGGAGTGGGGGAGGAATGGGATGTATTTAGGGAATCAGTGATGGATTGCGCAAAAGATGCTTGTGGCATGAGAAGAGTGGGAGGTGGGCTGTTTAGAAAGGGTAGTGAGTGGTGGGATGAAGAAGTAAGAGTATTAGTGAAAGAGAAGAGAGAGGCATTTGGACGATTTTTGCAGGGAAAAAATGCAATTGAGTGGGAGAAGTATAAAAGAAAGAGACAGGAGGTCAAGAGAAAGGTGCAAGAGGTGAAAAAAAGGGCAAATGAGAGTTGGGGTGAGAAACTATCAGTAAATTTTAGGGAGAATAAAAAGATGTTCTGGAAGGAGGTAAATAGGGTGCGTAAGACAAGGGAGCAAATGGGAACTTCAGTGAAGGGCGTAAATAGGGAGGTGATAACAAGTAGTGGTGATGTGAGAAGGAGATGGAATGAGTATTTTGAAGGTTTGTTGAATGTGTCTGATGACAGAGTGGCAGATATAGGGTGTTTTGGTCGAGGTGGTGTGCAAAGTGAGAGGGTTAGGGAAAATGATTTGGTAAACAGAGAAGAGGTAGTAAAAGCTTTGCGGAAGATGAAAGCCGGCAAGGCAGCAGGTTTGGATGGTATTGCAGTGGAATTTATTAAAAAAGGGGGTGACTGTATTGTTGACTGGTTGGTAAGGTTATTTAATGTATGTATGACTCATGGTGAGGTGCCTGATTATTGGCGGAATGCGTGCATAGTGCCATTGTACAAAGGCAAAGGGGATAAGAGTGAGTGCTCAAATTACAGAGGTATAAGTTTGTTGAGTATTCCTGGTAAATTATATGGGAGGGTATTGATTGAGAGGGTGAAGGCATGTACAGAGCATCAGATTGGGGAAGAGCAGTGCGGTTTCAGAAGTGGTAGAGGATGTGTGGATCAGGTGTTTGCTTTGAAGAATGTATTTGAGAAATACTTAGAAAAGCAAATGGATTTGTATGTAGCATTTATGGATCTGGAGAAGGCATATGATAGAGTTGATAGAGATGCTCTGTGGAAGGTATTAAGAATATATGGTGTGGGAGGCAAGTTGTTAGAAGCAGTGAAAAGTTTTTATCGAGGATGTAAGGCATGTGTACGTGTAGGAAGAGAGGAAAGTGATTGGTTCTCAGTGAATGTAGGTTTGCGGCAGGGGTGTGTGATGTCTCCATGGTTGTTTAATTTGTTTATGGATGGGGTTGTTAGGGAGGTAAATGCAAGAGTCCTGGAAAGAGGGGCAAGTATGAAGTCTGTTGGGGATGAGAGAGCTTGGGAAGTGAGTCAGTTGTTGTTCGCTGATGATACAGCGCTGGTGGCTGATTCATGTGAGAAACTGCAGAAGCTGGTGACTGAGTTTGGAAAAGTGTGTGGAAGAAGAAAGTTAAGAGTAAATGTGAATAAGAGCAAGGTTATTAGGTACAGTAGGGTTGAGGGTCAAGTCAATTGGGAGGTGAGTTTGAATGGAGAAAAACTGGAGGAAGTGAAGTGTTTTAGATATCTGGGAGTGGATCTGTCAGCGGATGGAACCATGGAAGCGGAAGTGGATCATAGGGTGGGGGAGGGGGCGAAAAGTTTGGGAGCCTTGAAAAATGTGTGGAAGTCGAGAACATTATCTCGGAAAGCAAAAATAGGTATGTTTGAAGGAATAGTGGTTCCAACAATGTTGTATGGTTGCGAGGCGTGGGCTATGGATAGAGTTGTGCGCAGGAGGATGGATGTGCTGGAAATGAGATGTTTGAGGAGAATGTGTGGTGTGAGGTGGTTTGATCGAGTAAGTAACGTAAGGGTAAGAGAGATGTGTGGAAATAAAAAGAGCGTGGTTGAGAGAGCAGAAGAGGGTGTTTTGAAATGGTTTGGGCACATGGAGAGAATGAGTGAGGAAAGATTGACCAAGAGGATATATGTGTCGGAGGTGGAGGGAACGAGGAGAAGAGGGAGACCAAATTGGAGGTGGAAAGATGGAGTGAAAAAGATTTTGTGTGATCGGGGCCTGAACATGCAGGAGGGTGAAAGGAGGGCAAGGAATAGAGTGAATTGGAGCGATGTGGTATACAGGGGTTGACGTGCTGTCAGTGGATTGAATCAAGGCATGTGAAGCGTCTGGGGTAAACCATGGAAAGCTGTGTAGGTATGTATATTTGCGTGTGTGGACGTGTGTATGTACATGTGTATGGGGGGGGGGGGTTGGGCCATTTCTTTCGTCTGTTTCCTTGCGCTACCTCGCAAACGCGGGAGACAGCGACAAAGTATAAAAAAAAAAAAAAAAAAAAATACAATCCTCGTACAGCCAGGATCGAGCCCGGAGCCCCTGCGTAGCTGGCGGGGACGCTACCGCTAGGCTATGATCACCCCCAAAAAGGAAATGATTATTCGACTACTATGTACCCGGATACCCTTCGTTTCACGTTGCTGAGCAACAGGGTTTCCACTGGTAGTCTCCCATAGGCTCACACAACCAGTAGATAGCATTTTACAGAACCGAACTGTACAACACGGAGGTATGAATACACGAATATAGTTTATATGAACGCGCAGTACCATATAACATATAACATATAACATTATGTGGACAGGAAAGGGAACTGTTGAAAATTTTTGCCTATGTCAATGCTATGCAGTTTGTATAGACCTTAATTATAACTAAGGTAAATTTTTTTGTGTATTTGATAATAGAAGATTTATTGATATTTCTCGTGGGATCAGAATTACATTTAATAACTGAATTAGTGTTACTCCAGTCAATACAATAGTCAAGATCTTGAACATGACTAAACAAAGCATTTGATTCTTTTCCTGTTAATATACTAAATTGATATTGCTTAAGTCTAAAGTGGAAAGAATATCAGTAAAAGGGAGAACTACAAGATTTTTGGTTTTAACTCTATAGATATTTTTCTTTGCCGACTTAAAGGAATTATCAATGAAGGATCTAGTATACTCTAACTTGGACCCAATAGAATTCATCTAATAAACTCATCATAGATAAAGTCCGGACTGCATATGCGTAATACCTTCAGGAACATCGACTGGAATGATCATAATTTAACTCTGTCATGTTAAGCTGATTAATGATAGATATACAAACAGAAATTGATGGGTGTTCTCTATACGATAAGCTTGAATATGCTTCTATCTCTATGGATCATGCAGCCTAAATATGGTAACATATTATCATTTACCACTTCCACGCTAAGGTTGATAGAAGGTATTGATTGTTAAGTAAAGGGAGAATAGTTGGAAATTTTCGATTGTTGGCCAAACAAAAGGGTAATGAGTGAGTGGTGGGATGAAGAAATAAGATTATTAATGAAAGAGAAGAGAGTGGCATTTGGACAATATTTGCAGGGAAATAGTGCAAATCACTGGGAGATTTATGAAAGGAGGAGGCAGGAGGTCAAGAGAAAGAAACAAGAGATGAAAAAGAGGGCAAATGAGAGTTGGGGTGAGAGAGTATCATTAAATCTTAGGGAGAATAAAGATATTTTGGAATGAGGTAAATAAAGTGCGTAAGACAAGGAAACGAATGGAAACTTCAGTGAAGGGGGCTAATGGGGAGGTGATAACAAGTAGTGGTGATGTGAGAAGGAGATGGAGTGAGTATCTTGAAGGTTGCTGAATGTGTTTGATGATAGAGTGGTAGATATAGAGTGTTTTTGGTCGAGGTGGTGTGCAAAGTGAAAGGGGATAGGGAGAATGATTTGTGTAAACAGAGAAGAGGTAGTAAAGCTTTGCGGAAGATGAAAGCCGGCAAGGCAGCAGGTTTGGATGGTATTGCAGTGGAATTTATTAAAAAAGGGGGTGACTGTATCATTGACTGGTTGGTAAGGTTATTTAATGTATGTATGATTCATGGTGAGGTGCATCAGGGTTGGCGGAATGCTTGCATAGTGCCATTGTACAAAGACAAAGGGGATAAAAGTGAGTGCTCAAATTACAGAGGTATAAGTTTGTTGAGTATTCCTGGGAAATTATATGGGAGGGTATTGATTAAGAGGGTGAAGGCATGTACAAAGCATCAGATTGGGGAAAAGCAGTGTGGTTTCAGAAGTGGTAGAGGATGTATGGATCAGGTGTTTGCTTTGAAGAATGTATGTGAGAAATACTTAGAAAAGCAAATGAATTTGTATGTAGCATTTATTGATCTGGAGAAGGCATATGACAGAGTTGATAAAGATGTTCTGTGGAAGGTATCAAGAACATATGGTGTGGGAAGCAAGTTGTTAGAAGCAGTGAAAAGTTTTTATCGAGGATGTAAGGCATGTGTACGTGTAGGAACAGTGAAAAGTGATTTTTTCTCAGTGAATGTTGATTTGCGGCAGGGGTGTGTGATGTCTCCATGGTTGTTTAATTTGTTTATGGATGGGATTGTTAGGGAGGCGAATGCAAGAGTTTTGGAAAGAGGGGCAAGTATGCAGGCTGTTGTGGACGAGAGAGCTTGGTAAGAGAGTTTGGTAAAGTGAGTGAAAGAAGAAAGCTGAGAGTAAATGTGAATAAGAGCAAGGTTATTAGGCACAGTAGGATTAAGGGACAAGTCAATTGGGAGGTAAGTTTGAATGGAGAAAAACAGGAGGAAGTGAAGTGTTTTAGATATCTGGGAGTGGATTTAGCAGCGGATGGAACCATGGAAGTAGAAGTGAATCATAGGGTGGGGGAGGGGGCGAAAGTTCTGGGAGTGTTGAAGACTGTGGAAGTCGAGAACGTTATCTTGGAAAGAAAAAATGGGTATGTTTGAAGGAATAGTGGTTCCAACAATGATATATGGTTGCGAGGCATGGACTATAGGTAGAGTTGTGCGGAGGAGGATGGATGTGCTGGAAATGAGATGTTTGAGGACAATATGTGGTGTGAGGTGGCTTGATCGAGTAAGTAATGAAAGGGTAAGAGAGATGTGTGACAATAAAAAGTGTGTGGTTGAGAGAGCAGAAGAGGGTGTTTTAAAATGGTTTGGTCACATGGAGAAAATGAGTGAGGAAAGATTGACCAAGAGGATATATGTGTCAGAGGTGGAGGGAACGAGAAGTGGGAGACCAAATTGGAGGTGGAGAGATGGAGTGAAAAAGATTTTGAGTGATCGGGGCCTGAACATGCAGGAGGGTGAAAGGTGTGCAAGGAATAGAGTGAATTGGAACGATGTGGTATACCGAGGTCGACGTGCTGTCAATGGATTGAACCAGGACATATGAAGAGTCTGGATGATGAGAGGATAATTACTTTTCAACAACTTCAGTTCTTTAACAAAGTGAGAATTAACTGCCTCTAGAGGATTTCTACAAAGTTTAAAGTATACTGCATCATGAAATAAAAGATCACTCATTTTTGATGAATAGCTATCTTTGTCTATAATCACAAATGTGTTACCCTTACCTGCTTTAGTATGAGTATATCAATATCTCTTTTGAAATTGTTAATAACATTGATGATTTTTTTTGGAAAATTTGGAACAATTGGTTTTGACAAACTGGAATACACAAACCTTTATATTCTTTTTTTTTATTAAATCCTTTAATGTAAATCTAGCCTTCAGCAATAACAATATCATAAATAATATCTTAATCAAAATCTCACCAGAAAATTCTGAGGTCTGTGTTGACAGGTCCCTGTAAAAACGTAATAGTTTTATGTTTGGCCGACTGGTAAGGATCTTTATGTCAGACTTAAGTAACATAGATATAGTATATGAAGAGGACAAGAATCAACTGCTTTGTTTAATCATGGTAAACATTATGACCATTATATTGACTGGTGTATAATCAAATCATCAACTTGCTCCCTGGGGATAGGGGAAAAAGGATGCTTCCTCACGTGTCGTAGAAGGCGACGAAAGGGGACGGGAGCGGGGGGGCTGGAAACCCTTCCCTCCTTGTATTTTAACTTTCTGAAAGGGAAAACAGAAAAGAAATCATTCGGGGAGTGCTCATCCTCCTCGAAGGCTCAAACTGGAGTGTGTAAATGTGTGTGGATGTAACCAAAAGGAGAGAAAAGGAGAGACAGGTAGTATGTTTGAGGAAAGAAACCTGGATGTTTTGGCTCTGAGTGAAACGAAGTTCAAGGGTAAAGGTTAACAGTGGTTTGGGAATGTTTTGGGAGTAAAGTCAGGGGTTGGTGAGAGGACAAGAGCAAAGGAAGGAGTAGCACTACTCCTGAAACAGAAGTTGTGAGAGTTTGTGATAGAGTGAAAGAAAGTAAACTCTAGATCAATATGGGTAAAACTGAAAGTGGATGGAGAGAGATTAATGATAATTGTCGGCTATGCACCTAAGCATGAGAAGAAATATCATGAGGCAAGTGTTTTGGGAGCAGCTGAGTGAGTGTGTTAGCAGCTTTGATGCACGAGACCGGGTGATAGTTATGGGTGATTTGAATGCAAAGGTGAGTAATGTGGCAGTTGAGGGAATAATTGATGTACATGGGGTGTTCAGTGTTGCAAATGGAAATGGTGAAGAGCTTGTAGATTCGTGTGCTGAAATAGGACTGGTGATTGGAAATACCTGGTATAAAAAAAGAGATATACATAAGTATATATATGTAAGTAGGAGAGATAGCCAAGAAGCGTTATTGAATTACATGTTAATTGATAGGCGCGCGAAAGAGAGACTTTTGGATGTTAATGTGCTGAGAGGTGCAACTGGAGGGATGTCTGATCATTATCTTGTCGAGGCGAAGGTGAAAATTTGTAGAGGTTTTCAGGAAAGAAGAGAAAATTTTGGGGTGAAGAGAGTGGTGAAATTAAGTGAGCTTGGGAAGGAGACTTGTGTGAGGAAGTACCAGGAGAGACTGAGTGCAGATTTGAAAAAGGTGAGAACTAAGGACGTAAGGAGAATGGGGGAGGAATGAGAAGCATTTAGGGAAGCAGCAATAGCTTGCGCAAAACATGCTTGTGGCATGAGAAGCGTGAGAGGTGGGCAGATTAGAAAGGGTAGTGAGTGGTGGGATGAAGAAGTAAGATTATCAGTGAAACAGAAGAGAGAGGCATTTGGACGATTTTTGCAGGGAAATAATGCAAATGACTGGGAGATGTATAAAAGAAAGAGGCAGGAGGTCAAGAGAAAGGTGCAACAGGTGAAAAAGAAAGCAAATGAGAGTTGGGATGAGAGAGTATCTTTAAATATTAGGGAGGATAAAAACATGTTTTGGAAGGAGGTAAATAAAGTGGGTAAGACATGGGAACAAATGGGAGCTTCGGTGAAGGGGGCTAATGGGGAGGTAATAACAAGTAGTGGTGATGTGAGAAGGAGATGGTGTAAGTATTTTGAAGGTTTATTGAATGTGTTTGATGATAGAGTGGCAGATATAGGGTGTTTTGGTCGAGGTGGTGTGCAAAGTGCGAGGGTTAGGGAAAACGATTTGACAAAGAGAGAAGAGGTAGTAAAAGCTTTGCGGAAGATGAAAGCCGGCAAGTAGAGGGGTTTGGATGGTATTGCAGTAGAATTTATCAAAAAAGGGGGTGACTGTATTGTCGACTGGTTGGTAAGGTTATTCAATGTATGTATGTCTCATGGTGAGGTGCCTGAGGATTGGCGAAATGCGTGCATAGTGCCATTGTACAAAGGCAAAGGGGATAAAAGTGAGTGCTCAAATTACAGAGGTATACGTTTGTTGAGTATTCCTGGTAAATTGATTGAGAGGGTGAAGGCATGTACAGAGCATCAGATTGGGGAAGAGTAGTGTGGTTTCAAAAGTGGTATAGGATGTGTGGATCAGGTGTTTGCTTTGAAGAATGTATTTGAGAAATACTTAGAAAAGCAGATGGATTTGTATGTAGCATTTATGGATCAGGAGAAGGTATATGATAGAATTGATAGAGATACTATGTGGAAGGTATTAAGAATATATGGTGTGGAAGGGAAGTTGTTAGAAGCAGTGAAAAGTTTTTATCGAGGATGTAAGGCATGTGTACGAGTAGGAGGAGAGGAAATTGATTTTTTCTCAGTAAATGTTGGTTTGCGGCAGGGGTGTGTGATATCTCCATGGTTGTTTGATTTGTTTATGGATGGGGTTGTTAGGGAGGTGAATTCAAGAGTTCTGGAAAGAGGGGCAAGTATGAAGTCCGTTGGTTAGGGAGTTGGGATGTGAGTCAGTTGTTATTCGCTGGTGATACATCGCTGGTAGCTGATTAGGTTAAGAAACTGCAGAAGCTGGTGACTGAGTTTGGTAAAGTGTGTGAAAGAAGAAAGCTGAGCGTAAATGTGAATACGAACAAGGTTATTAGGTGCAGTGGGGTTGAGAGACAAGGCAATTGGGAGGTAAGTTTGAATGGAGAAAAACCGGAGGAAATGAAGTGTTTTAGATATTTGGCTGCGGACGGAGCCGTAGAAGCGGAAGTGAATCATACGGCGGGGGAGGGGGCGAACGTTGTGGGAGAGTTGAAATATGTGCAGAAGTCGAGAAGCAAAAATGGGTATGTTTGAAGGAATAGTGGTTCCAACAATGTTATTTGGTTGCGAGGAGTGGGCTATAAAGAGAGTTTTGTGGATGAGGGTGAATGTTCCGGAAATGAGATGTTTGAAGACAATATGTGGTGTGAGGTGGTTTGATAGAGTAAGTAATGAAAGGGTAAAGAGAGATGTGTAGTAATAAAAAGAGTGTGGTTGAGAGAGCAGAAGAGGGTGTTTTGAATTGGTTTGGTCACATGGAGAGAATGAGTGAGGAAAGATTGACAAAGAGGATATTTGTGTCAGAGGTGGAGGGAACGAGGAGAAGTGGGAGACCGAATTGGAGGTGGAAAGATGGAGCGAAAACGATTTTGAGTGATCGTGGCCTGAATATGCAGGAGGGTGAAAGGCGTGCGAGGAATAGAGTGAATTGGAACGATGTGGTATACCGGGGTCGAGAAATACTTAGAAAAACAAATTGATTTGTATGTAGCATTTATCGATCTGGAGAAGGCATATGATAGAGTTGATAGAGATGCTCTGTGGAAGGTTTTAAGAATATATGGTGTGGGAGGTAAGTTGTTAGAAGCAGTGAAGTTTTTATCGAGGATGTAAGGCATGTGTACGTGTACGAAGAGAGGAAAGTAATTGGTTCTCAGTGAATGTAGGTTTGCGGCTGGGGTGTGTGATGTCTCCATGGTTGTTTAATTTGTTTATGGATGGGGTTGTTAGGGAGGTGAATGCAAGAGTTTTGGAAAGAGGGGCAAGTATGCAGTCTGTTGTGGATGAGAGAGCTTGGGAAGTGAGTCAGTTGTTGTTCGCTGATGATACAGCGCTGGTGGCTGATTCATGTAAGAAACTGCAGAAGCTGGTGACTGAGTTTGGTAAAGTGTGTGAAAGAAGAAAGTTAAGAGTAAATGTGAATCAGAGCAAGGTTATTAGGTACAGTAGTTTTGAGGGTCAAGTCAATTGGGAGGTAAGTTTGAATGGAGAAAAACAGGAGGAAGTAAAGTGCTTTAGATATCTGGGAGTGGATCTGGCAGCGGATGGAACATGGAAGCGGAAGTGAATCATAGGGTGGGGGAGGGGGTGAAAATTCTGGGAGCCTTGAAGAATGTTTGGAAGTCGAGAACCTTATCTCGGCAAGCAAAAATGGGTATGTTTGATGGAATAGTGGTTCTAACAATGTTGTATGGTTGCGAGGCGTGGGCTATGGATAGAGTTGTGCGCAGGAGGGTGGATGTGCTGGAAATGAGATGTTTGAGGACAATATGTGGTGTGAGGTGGTTTGATCGAGTAAGTAATGTAAGGGTAAGAGAGATGTGTGGAAATAAAAAGAGTGTGGTTGAGAGAGCAGAAGAGGGTGTTTTGAAATGGTTTGGTCACATGGAGCGAATGAATGAGGAAAGTTTGACAAAGAGGATATATGTGTCAGAGGTGGAGGGAAGGAGGAGAAGTGGGACAACAAATTTTAGGTGGAAAGATGGAGTAAAAAAGATTTTGAGTGATTGGGGCTTGAACATGCAGGAGGTTGAAAGGCGTGCAAGGAATAGAGTGAATTGGAACGATGTGGTATACCGGGGTCGACGTCCTGTCAATGGATTGAACCAGGGCATGTGAAGCGTCTGGGGTAAACCATGGAAAGTTGTGCAAAGCCTGGATGTGGAAAGGGAGCTGTGGTTTCGGTGCATTATTACATGACAGTTAGATACTGAGTGTGAACGAATGGGACCCTTGGTGTCTTTTCCTAGCGCTACCTCGCACACATGAGGGGGTAGGTGGTTGTTATGCCATGTGTGGCGAGGTGGCGATGGGAACAAATAAAGGCAGAGAGTATAAATTATGTACATGTGTATATATGTATATGTCTCTGTGTGTATATATATGTGTACATTGAGATGTATAGGTATGTATATTTGCGTGTGTGGACGTGTATGTATATACATGTGTATGTGGGCGGGTTGGGCCATTCTTTCGTCTGTTTCCTTGCGCGACCTCGCTAACGCGGGAGACAGCGACAAAGCAAAATAATAAATAAAAATAAATATATATATATATATATATATATATATATATTTTTTTCTTTATACTTTGTCGCTGTTTCCCGCGTTTGCGAGGTAGCGCAAGGAAACAGACGAAAGAATGGCCCAACCCGCCCACATACACATGTATATACATGCACGTCCACACACGCAAATATACATACCTATACATCTCAATGTACACATATATATACACACAGAGACATATACATATATACACATGTACATAATTTATACTCTCTGCCTTTATTTGTTCCCATCGCCACCTCGCCACACATGGCATAACAACCACCTACCCCCTCATGTGTGCGAGGTAGCGCTAGGAAAAGACACCAAGTGTCCCATTCGTTCACACTCAGTATCTAACTGTCATGTAATAATGCACCGAAACCACAGCTCCCTTTCCACATCCAGGCTTTGCACAACTTTCCATGGTTTACCCCAGACGCTTCACATGCCCTGGTTCAATCCATTGACAGGACGTCGACCCCGGTATACCACATCGTTCCAATTCACTCTATTCCTTGCACGCCTTTCAACCTCCTGCATGTTCAAGCCCCAATCACTCAAAATCTCAAAATCTTACCCAGGGCATGTGAAGCGTCTTGGGTAAACCATGGAAAGCTGTGTAGGTATGTATATTTGCGTGTGTGGACGTATGTATATACATGTGTATGGGGGTGGGTTGGGCCATTTCTTTCGTCTGTTTCCTTGCGCTACCTCGCAAACGTGGGAGACAGCGACAAAGCAAAAAAAAAAAAAAAAAAATATATATATATATATATATATATATATATATATATATATATATATATATATATATATA
Organism: Panulirus ornatus; assembly: GCF_036320965.1. Lineage (NCBI taxonomy): Eukaryota > Metazoa > Arthropoda > Malacostraca > Decapoda > Palinuridae > Panulirus > Panulirus ornatus. The sequence goes on from NC_092260.1 coordinate 583,860, forward strand.
TATATATATATATATATATATATATATATATATATATATATATATATATATATATATATATATATATATATATATATATATATATATATATATATATATATATATATATCTGTTTCCCATTTTAGAAAGTTAAAAAAATACAAGGAGGGGAAACAGAAGAAGGAGTCACGCGGGGAGTGCTCATCCTCCTCGAAGGCTCAGACTGGGGTGCCTAAATGTGTGTGGATGTAACCAAGATGTGAAAAAAGGAGAGATAAGTAGTATGTTTGAGGAAAGAAACCAGGATGTTTTGGCTCTGAGTGAAACGAAGCTCAAGGGTAAAGGGGAAGAGTGGTTTGGGAATGTCTTGGGAGTAAAGTCAGGGGTTAGTGAGAGGACCAGAGCAAGGGAAGGAGTAGCAGTACTCCTGAAACAGGAGTTGTGGGAGTATGTGATAGAATGTAAGAAAGTAAATTCTCGATTGATACGGGTAAAACTGAAAGTTGATGGAGAGAGATGGGTGATTATTGGTGCATATGCACCTGGGCATGAGAATTACATAAATCCTACACTTAAGCTACCTCGCAAACGCGGGAGACAGCGGCAAAAAAAAAAAAAAAAAAAAAAAAATATATATATATATATATATATATATATATATATATATATATATATATATATATATATATATATATATATATATATATATATATATATATATATGTGTGTGTGTGTGTGTGTGTGTGTGTGTGTGTGTGTGTGTGTGTGTGTGTGTGTGTGTGTATTATATCTTATTTTCTAGTATAGTTAACCACCGCCCCCCGCGTTAGCGAGGTAGCGCAAGGAAACAGAGGAGGAGATGGCGCAATCCACGCTCATGCACATGCAAATACATAAACGCCCATACAGGCACAGATACATATATATACATCTCAATTTACACATACATATATATACAGAGACATATACAAATATACACGTGTCCATTCTCGTCGTCACCCCGCCACACACGAGCATTCCCCCTCCACTCCTTCATATAGGTGGCGCCAGAAACAGAAAAAAAGGCCACATTCGTTCACACTCAGTGTCTAATGTCATGTGTAATGCACCGAAACCACAGCTCCCTTTGCACATCCAGGCAACACAGACCTTTCCATCGTTTACCCCAGTCACTTCAGATGTCCTGGTTCAATCCATTGACAGCTCGTCGATCCCGGTTTACCGTATTGTTCCAATTCACTCGAATACTCGTACTTCTTTCACGCTCCTGTATGTTCAGGGATCGATCGCTCAAAATCTTTTTCACTCCATCCTTCCACCTCCAATTCGGTCTCCTCTTTGTCAATGCTTCCTTACTCATTCTCTGCATGTGTCCAAACTATTTCAACACACACTCTTCTGCTCTCTCAACCACAATCTTTTTATTACTACACATCTCTCTTACCCTTTGATTAATTACTCGATCAAACCACCTCACACCACATATTGTCCTCAAATATTTCATTTCTAACACATCCATCCTCTTCGCACAACCCTATCTATAGCCCATGCCTCGCAACCATATAACATTGTTGGAACCACTATACTTTCAAACATCCTCATTTTCACTCCCCGAGATAACGTTCTCGCCTTCCACACATTCGTGAACGTTCCCAGAACCTTCGCCCCCTTCCCCACTCTGTGACTCAGTTCAGCCTCTATGATTGCATCAGTTGCTAATTCCGCTTCCAGATATCTAAAACACTGCACCTCTCCAGTTTTTCTCCATTCTTACGTGACTCCCAATTAACTTGTCCCTAAGCCCTACTGAAGCTAATAACCTTGCTCTATTCACATCTACTCTCAACTTCCTTCTTTCACACACTTTACCAAACTTCTTCAGGTTCTCACCCGAATCAACTACCAGCGCTGTAATATCGGCGAACAACAGCTGACTCACTTCCCAAGCCCTCTCATCCACAACAGACTGCATACTTGCCCCTCTCTCCATAACTCTTGCATTCACCTCCCTAACCACTTCATCCATAAACAAATTAAACAACTATGGAGACATCACGCACCCCTGCAGCAAACCGACATTGACTGCGAACCAATCACTTTCTTCTCTTCCTACTCGTACAAATGCCTTACATCCTCAATAAAAACTTTTCACTGCTTCTAGCAACTTGCCTCCCACACCATATACTCTTAATACCTTCCAGAAAGCATCTCTATCCACCCTACCATATGCCTTCTCCAGATCCATAAATGGTACATACAAATCCATCTGTTTTTCTAAGTATTTCTCACATTCGTACTTCAAGGCAAAAACCTGATCCACAGATCCTCTACCACTTCTGAAACCATCATCATGTCAATCAATGTTCCTTAGGGTATTTGCAGTCAAGAGATTATCGATGATGAGTTTGGGAAGATATATGCAATTGGATCCAAGCTAAAGTACCCTAGATCTTTTGTTGATAAATCCCTTAAGTTAGTAAAGAAATCATTTTATAGAGTTGAGCCCAAACTCCCATTGACACAAGAATCTTTTAGTTCTCTCATTTAATCATAAGTTTACTTTACTTTCTATGTTGCTTAAAATCTTTAATGTAAATGTTGCCTTCAGCAACAATAATACTGTAAAGAATATCTTAATCAGGAACTTCCCAAAAAGTTCTTCTGGATGCACTTATAAAGTGACATGTAGAATTGTGATAAGTTTTATGTTGGGCAGACTGTAAGGATTTTTCTGTTATAGTTAAGCAACATAGATATAGTATAAGAACAGGAAAAGAATCAAATGTCTTGTTTATTCACGTCAAAAACTTTGATCATTGTACTGACTGGAGTAATGCCATCTCACTTCTTAACTCTAACTCCAGTACCACGAGAAATATCATTGAATCTTCTGTTATTAGATACACAAAGAATAATAACTTGATATTTGTGAAAGTCTTTACAAATTGGATATCTTTATCGTTGATAAGATTTGTTAACAATTTCCCTTCTGGTCCACATAATAAGTTTTGTTCACGCTCAGTCTCTACTTGTCATGTGTAATGCACCGAAACCACAGTTCCTTTTCTACATCCAAGCTCCACAAAACTTTCTATGGTTTACCCTACAAGCTTCACATACCCTGGTTCAATCCATTGACTGCACATCGACCCCGTTATACCACATCGTTCCAATTCACTCTATTCGTTGCACGAATTTCACCCTCCTGTATGTCCTGTATGCTGAAACTCTTCTTCACTCCATACTTACGCTTACAATTTGGTCTCCCGCTTCTCCTCGTTCCCTCTACCTATAACATATATATCCTCTTTGTCAATCATTCCTCACTCATTCTTTCCATGAGACCAAAGTACTTCAACACACCTTCTTCTGCTCTCTCAACCACACTCTTTTTATTACCATGCATCTCTCTTCTCCTTTCATTACTTACTCGATGAAACCACCCTACACCACATATCGTCCTCAAACATTTCATTTCCAACACATCCACCCTCCTTTGCACAACCCTATCTATAGCCCATGCCTCACAACCATGTAACATTTTTGGAAAAACTGTTCCTTCAAACATGCACATTTTTGCTCTCCGAGATAACGTTCTCGCCTTCCACACATTCTTCAACGCTCGCAGAACCTTCGCCCCCTCCCCCACCCTGTGACACTTCCGCTTCCAAGCTTCCATTCGCTGCATAGTACACTCCCAGATATCTAAAACACTTCACTTCCTCCAGTTTTTCTCCATTCAAACTTGCATCCCAATTAACTTGTCCCTCAACCCTACTGATCCTAATAACCTTGCTCTTATTCACATTTGCTCTAAGCTTTCTTCTTTCACACACTTTACCAAAGTGAGTCACCAACTTCTGTAGTTTCTCTCCCGAATCAGCCACAGCGCTGTATCATTAGCGAACAACAGCTGACGCATTTCCCAAGCCTTTTCATCCACATGCACATAGAATCGAATACAGCAGCATACTTAGAGTTATTAATATTGCTTCTTATTCTATTTCATTTTATTATACTTTATTCTTTTCTCCCTTGTTAGCGAGGTAGCGCAAGGAAACAGACGAAAGAATGGCCCAACCCAACCACATACACATGTATATACATACATGTCCACACACGCACATATACATGCCTATACATCACAAACGTATACATATATATATATATACACACACAGACATATACATATATACACATGTACATAAATCATACTGTCTGCCCTTATTCATTCCCGTCGCCACCCCGTCACACATGAAATGACAAACCCCTCCCCCAAATGTGCGCGAGGTAGCGCTGGGAGAAGGCAACAAAGGCCACATTCGTTCACACTCAGTCTCTAGCTCTCATGTATAATGCACCGAAACCACAGCTCCCTCTCCACATCCAGGCCCCACAAAACTTTCCACGGTTTACCCCAGACGCTTCAGATGCCCTGGTTCAATACAATGACAGCACGTCGACCCCGGTATACCACATCGTTCCAATTCACTCTATTCCTTGCACGCCTTTCACCCCCCTGCATGTTCAGGCCCCGATCACTCAAAATCTTTTTCACTCCATCTTTCCACCTCCAATTTGGTCTCCCACTTCTCCTTGTTTCCTCCACCTCTTATACATATATCCTCTTTGTCAATCTTTCCTCAATCATTCTCTCCATGCAACCAAACCATTTCAAAACACTCTTCTGCTCTCTAAACCACAGTCTTTTTATTACCACACATCTCTCTCACCATATCATTATTTACTCGATCAAACACCTCACACCACATATTGTCCTCAAACATCTCATTTCCAGCACATCCACCCTCCTCTGCACAATTCTATAGTCCACGCCTCGTAACTATATGACATTGTCGGAACCACTATTCCGTCAAACATACCCATCTTTGCTTTCCACGATAACGTTCTCTACCTCCACACATTTTTCAACGCTCCCAGAACTTTCGCCCCCTCCCACACCTTATGACTCACTTCCGCTTCAATGGTTCCATCCGCTGCCAAATCCACTCCTGGATATCTAAATCACTTCATTTCTTTCAGTTTTTCTCCTTTCAAACCTACCTCCCAATTGACTTGTCCCTCAACTCTACTGAACCTAATAACCTTGCTCTTATTCACATTTACTCTCAGGTTTCTTCTTTCACACACTTTACCAAGCTCAGTCACCAGCTTCTGCAGTTTCTCTCCCGAATCAGCCATCAGTGCTGTATCATCAGCAAGCAACAACTGACTCACTTCCCAAGCTCTCTCATCTACAACGGACTGCATACTTGCCCCTCTTTCCAAAACTCTTGCGTTCACCTCCCTAACAACCCCATCCATAAAGAAATTAAACAACCATGGAGACATCACACACCCCTGCCGCAAACTTACATTCACTGAGAACCAATCACTTTCCTTTCTTCCTACACGTACACGTGCCTTACATCCTCGATAAAAACTTTTCACTGCTTCTAACAACTTGCCTCCCACACCACATATTCTTGATACTTTCCACAGAGCATCTATATCAACTTTACCATATGCCTTCTTCAGACCCATAAATGCTACATACAAACCAATTTGTTTTTCTAAGTATTTCTCACATACATTCTTCAAAGCAAACACCTGATCCATATCCTATACCACTTCTGAAACCACACTGCTCTTCCCCAGTCTGATACTCTGTACATGCCTTCACCCTCTTAATCAATACCCTCCCATATAATTTCCTAAGAATACTCAACAAACTTATATCTATGTAAATTGAGCACCCACCTTTGTCCCCTTTACCTTTGTAGATGGCACTATGCAAGCATTCCGCCAGTCTTCAAGCACCTCACCATGAGTCACACATACATTAAATAACCTTACCAACCAGTCAACAATACAGTCACCTCCTAATTCTCCCAGTATTGTTCTACCTTAGGTAGGTGCTCAAACACTAGTTGTCCGTAGTCCATTATTTGATATATTCAAGCTTTCGCCTTCATCGGGGCATCATCAGGAATCTACAAAAAGAGAAAAATACTGCGTTATAAAACTTGGACAACAAAAGTAAAACACAAACAAAATATATGCATTCGGAAAACACATCACATAGCACATAAAAGTAAGAAAACACTAAACAAATTAACAATATTATACAAGAAAGTCCATCACTGATTATACTAAGAAGGGCCAAGCGAGGACGTTACTGTCCAGATGTGAATCTGAGGTTTAGTCACTGATTAAAAAAGATTATCTACGAGGAGAGGGTACATATGTCGCTCTTCCCGGTTTACAGAGGGAGCAGCCAGAGGAGACATGGCAGGTCATAATCAATACTGAGATCAGATGGAACGGTCGAGGACATGACTCCGCAGCCATTACGTAAATGACTAGAGGCAGAAGATCAAGAATTGTGAAGGAGTGGCTGATATGGTCTTGAATTTGCCCCAGATCATTAAAAACCAAAACGGTTAGGGTTTCAACTTCTCCCGCCAACTCTCCTTGTGAAAAAAATTCTCACGATATCCTGTGCTGTATATTGAGTTCCTGTAAGTGAAATGACTCAGTTTGAGAATCAGAGGCCTATTGGCAGGCATGTACGCAGGAGTAAAATGAAGTTCGTAGAACTGGGAAAGCAGCAAGCTAAAGAGAGAAAGACAGCGGGAGTCGGGACACAAACATTCAGCCTGATGATGTCAAAACATGAATATGTAAGGTCTACAAGGCTTGTAGCAGGTGTGTTGATTTGATATTCTTGAAATTTGTTCCTGGAAATGTGAAAGGGACTACTGAAAGTATCATTAGACATATGAGTCTGTGTGATAAGTAGGATACTGGAGAAATTGCTGGCAAATGGTGTTTCACCAGATGAAGGTTGGTAGAAAGACCATGACGTAATCTATCAAACACGATCAGTCATTGCCAGCTTTGATGAGGTGAATTATGCTTCCACAGTTTGGACACTCAGTTCGATTCTCCTTTCCTCTACTCACTGGAACGAATGCTACCTTAATCCAAACTGACTACTTTTCCATGCTTCTATACACGCTTTCCAGATCCATTCCTCAGTATCTTCACCTCCACTCCTTACCATCTCCCTCAACGCTTCAACCCTAGCACATGTCTTTCTCTTTTATCATTTCTCTCCCTCTCCCCTCTCTCCCTCTTCCATTATTTCTGTCTGTCTATCTCTGTCTGTCGCTGTCTGTCTGCCTGTCTGTCTGTCTGTCTGTCTGTCTGTCTGCCTGTCTGTCTGTCTACCTGTCTGTCTGTCTCTCTAACTCTATTTCTACTGTACCAATAGGACTGTCTCTGTTACTATCAGTCATTTCTTTAGAATATTCCCTCCATCTTACAAGCTTCATTCTGTTATTACCGTACCCACAGCATTGCTTGATAAACTTTCGGTCCATATAGTTGCACCGATGACTAAGCATAAGTACCTCACAATTTTCCCTTGTCTTTTATAATTACACACATTACCGTCCGCAGACTGAAGACGGACAGGTGGTGCTGAGGCTCGATCACCTTCAAGGTACATTCTACCTGCTGCTGCTGGGCTACATTGTTGCCTCCATTACCTTGCTGGGGGAGAGACTCGCCCTCCGGCACACCGGTGTTCACCAGTCTCACATAATGGGTTAAGACCTCATTCACTGCCTTGTTACTGAAGACCTGACACATAAGAACCTTACCCATGGCCAGGCCAGACCTCTACGGTCGTAGCCACTATAGGAAGTCCCACTCATTATTTTGATACTGAGTGTGTGGTAGCTCAGCCAGTGAAGATGTACTTTTTCGTGATGAGTTGGAACGGCAGATCATTGTGGCAATAATAAAGGACTCTCTACCGTTACCTATAAGCCATTTTCACTCCATCCTACCACATCCAATTTGGTCTCCTTTTTCATGTCCCTCCGCCTCTAACATATAAAACCAACACTCTTTCTCAGCCTTTCTTCACTTATTCTCTCCACATGTCCAAACTATTTCAGCACACTTTTGGTTCTCTCTACCACAGAGTTCATGTTACCATACCTCTCTCTTACCCCTTATTCCGTACTTAATCAAACCACCTAAAAACACATTGTCTTCAAAGATATAATTTACCCACCTCCGCATATCCTTGTCCATATATGGTCCATGTCCCACAACCATACAGCATCGTTGGAACTACTAGATTTTTAAACATAACCATTTTCGTCCTTCTGAATAACGACGTTTTTCCTCATATTTTTCAATACACCTAGAACGTTCGCCCACCCCTCCTCCACTCTATGACTAACTTCTGTTTCCATGGATACATCTGTTGCCATGCTCACTTCCAGGTATCGAAAACATTTCACTTCCTCAAAAAGTTCTCCATTCAGACTCTCACCCCAACAAATATGTTCCTCTGTCCCGCTAAACTTGATACTTTTGCTTTTATTCACATTAATCTCAACTTCACACACTCCCTTAGATTCAGTCACCAACTTCTGCAGATTCTCACCATTGCTGTCAGAGCTGTCAGAAGAAAACAACAACTGACTCCCGGCCCCCTCATCCTCTACAGACTCCGACTCCACACTCGCCTGTCTCCCCGAGACCTTTTATTTACCTCCCTCACCACCCTATCCATAAAGAAATCAAACAACCATGGGGACTAGATGTCAAAAACCCCTGCCGCAGACCAACCTTTACATGGAATCATTCACTTTCCTCCCATCCTGCTCGTGCGAACGCCTTACATCCTTCGTAAGAACTTCTAACTGCTTCGAAACAGCAGCTTTCCGTCCACATCGTATATTCGAAAGACCTACAATGCGTCTCTTTCAGCCCTATGACACCGCGTACTAATCCCTCGGTTTCTCTGAGTATTTTTCACACATTCTTCAGAGCAAACATCTAATCCACACATTCTTTACCACTCTCTTGAAACCACATTGTACCTTCCCAATCTAATGCCCTGTATATGCCTTCACCCTCCTAGTCGCTTCTCTCCCATACAAATTACCAGTTATACTCTATAAACTAATTCCTACACCCACCTTTGTCCCTACTGCCTTTATACTCTGACACTTACGTGCATTCCGCCAATATTCAGCTACTTCACCATGATCAATACACACAAACATGATCCTAATAACCAAACAACAACGCAGTCACCCCATTTCATCGCCACCTCTTCTCTCCTCACTAAACCACTCTCCACGACTCTAAGTTTGCACACCACCGTGACCAAAACACCCTACATCTGCCATCCCGTCATGAACCACAGTTAACAATCCCTACAAATACTCACACCATCTTCTCACCTTATCCCAAACTGTTACTGTTTACCCATTTGCATCATTCATTGATGTTCCTATTCGTTCTTTTGTTTTTTAACACAGTTAACCTGATGTTTACCGCACACAAATCCTTTCCTTTCTTTAAGTTTTTCTCAAATTTTTTTAAAGAAACATCTGATCCACACATCCTTTACTACCAAGCTGTTCTCTTCCAATCTGATGCTCAGTACATGCCTTTACTCTCATTTCCCAGATACACTCAACAAGTTTGAATACTCACCTTTATCCACCTTGTCTTTATACAGTGAGACAGTACATGCATTCCACCAGTCCTCAGGTACTTCACCATGATCCATACATACACTGAAAATCTTAACAAACCAATCAACAACGCAGTCACCCCCTTTCTTAAGATATTCAACTGAAACACCATCCACTCTCGCCGCCTTGCCGGATTTCATCTTCTGCAAGGCTTTCACCTCCTCTTCTATTTCTATTAAACCATTCTCCATAACTTTCTTACTTCGCATACCACCCCGACCTAAACACCTTACATCTGCCACTCTATCATCAGACACATTTAACAATCCATACTCACTCCAACACCACCTGTTATCATCTCCCATTTTGCCCCCTTCAATGATGCCCCCATCTGTTCTCTTGTCTTTCGAACATTATTTACCTCGTTCCAAAGCATCTTTATTCGCCCTAAAGTTTAATGATACTCTCTCACCCCAACTCTCATTTGCCCTGTTTTCTAACCCCTGCATCTTCTTCTTCTTCACCTCCTGCCGCTTTCTTTCATATGTCCCCCAATCATTTGCACTCCTCTCTTGTAGGTAACGCCCAAACGCCACTCTTTTTTCTTTCACTGGCAACTTTACTTTTTCATCCTAACACCCACAACTCATCTTAATCTGTCCACCTCCCACCTCTCGCATGCTACATGCAACTCTTGCACATGCACATGATATCTCTCGTTAATACATCCCATTCTTCACCCATTCCCCTCACGTCATTTGCTCTCATCTTTTGCCATTCTACACTAAATCTCTCCTGGTATTTCTTCACACAAGTCTCCTTTCCAAGCTTACTTACTCTCACCACTCTCTTCTCCCGACATTTTCTCCTCTCAGCTTCAGAAGATAATGATCAGACATTCCACATTGACATCCAAAAGTCTCTCTTTTACACGCCTATCAATTAATACAAAATCTGATAAGGGCCGTTGACCATCTCTCCTACTCACATACATATACTTGTTTATATTTCTTTTCTTAAGCTAAGTATTCCCAATCACCAGTCTTTTTTCAGCACACAGCTCCACAAGCTCTTCGCCATTTCCATTTATAACACTAAATACCCCATGAACATCAATTACATCCTCAACTGCTACATTATGTACCTTCACATTTATATCATCCATCACTAATGCCCAGTTTCGTGCACCAAAAATGCTGACATACTCACTCACATTGCTACGGAAACACTTGCCTCTCCTACTTTCTTCTTTTGGCCAGGTGCATAAGCACCAGTAATCACCCATCTCTCGCAATCCTCTTTCACCCACATCAGTCTAGGGTTCATTTTCTTACACTCTATAACACACTTTCACAACTCCTGCTTTAGAAGTAGTCATCCTCCTTCCTTAGCTCTGACTTAATACATTTCCAAAGGATTCTTCCCCTCTACCCCTGAGCTTCGTTTCACCCAGAACATCCAAGTTTCTTTCCTCAAACATACTACCATTCTCTCCTTTCTTCTCACATGGTTTACAGTCACACACATTCAGACACCCCAGTCTGAGCCCTCGAGGAGGATGAGCACAACCCTTTTAACTCCTTTTGTTTCCTCTTTTAGTAACTGAAATACAAGAAGGGGAAGGTTTCCAATCCCCCGAAAAACACGAAATTTCAAGGCTTTTATATGATTACATCGTCAGGACTGAATACAGAAAGAACCAGAAATATGATATACCAGCCGCCACTGGGCGGGGCAGGCGAATGAATATGAAACAGGCGAAGGGATTAGGGCACAGGTCACCCCCGACGACCTTAACTCTCTCATGTTACAAACTCAGTTTAACCTGTGTTCTGGGAAGCATATTTACAATCAACTTTTCATTTACAAAGTCATCTAATTTATGTAGACCAACATTTTGATTCACACTCTTATCTCAACTATATTTCATAAGGGACGATTCAACAGTATTTCTATCCTTTACTGAGCTATTGTATGTGATAATCTTTACACTGCTTCAGTCAATTTGGTGACCAAAATCTTTGTGGTGGACAAATAGTGCATAGAATTCTTGATCATACCTAACACTATCTTTATGCTGCTTAACCCTGTTCCCCTTCATAGGGGATATTGTATACACAACCCTTCTGAGAAGTTAAAGGATTTCTGAATAAAATTTCTAGCTGCATTATCATTGCTGAGGACTACATGAATATCAAGAAATTTAACCAAACAGGAATACTAAGCAAGTACTCACAAAAGTGTAATACAAACAAGTTTTTGTTCATAAATGATTCTCTAGGTGGAACATTTTAAGACGATTTTCTAGGAAAATTTCAAACTGAATCAAGAAAACGATTGGAATACTACAATGCCTAAATAATGTCATAGACATTGCAGAGTTCATCATTAATAAATTCTGACTATGTATGCAAGCTGCTCTAAGAAGTTTCAGTTTGTTGTGGTGAGAAATGTAATAGTAATTATATGAACAAACGTTCGTGGGTCTACAATGAACATTACAGTCCAAGAATGCCAATGTATTATTTGTCTCAGTTTCAGTAGTCATCTGAACGGTTCCATTTGTTATTACTAGATAAGATGCCATAAAGAAATTTCCTTTAAAAAATCCATTTATGAAATACTTGAAATGGCTGAGAGATTTCCCATACTCATAACAAACAGCTGTGTTACATCAATTAATACAAAATGGGTCTCAGTTCTTTGTCATAACGATACGGCAAATAAGAGCTTCGAGACAGAAAACTGCCACAGATGCTGCATGTCCGGTTCCGAGAATGATAAACATTCCCTGATAGGCAAGAATGATTTCCCAGCTGAAGACGATGAAAAATCTAAAGTTACTTACACCCTATATTGTATCAATTGTAAATCAATTTCTTTCTTTGTTTTGGTATTTGAATTCATTGGAGATTATTCTGCTCAAAAATTTGGTATGGCAATGGGTAACCCTCTTTCACCTGCACTAAGTAATCTTTATATGGAATTTTTTGAAAAAAATTACTATAGGATATATTACCTCCTAATGCAATTTGGTTTAGGTATGCAGATTATGTTCTTTGTGTTTGGCCAACAAATGAAAATTTACCAATATTTCTCCCCTTACTTAACAATTTAGTACCTTCCATCAAATTTACTGTAGAAAATGAAAATTATGGTATGTTACCATTTTTAGATTGCATGATCCATAGGCAAGGAAGCAAGTTTAAGTTTAGCATATACAACATATACATATATATATAAGTTTAGCGTTCTCTCCTTCCACACATTCTTCATCGCCCCCTCCCCCACTCTGTGATTCTCTTCCGCTTCCATGGTTCCAACCGCTGCTAAGTCCACTCCCAGATATCTAAAACACTTCACTTCCTCAAGTTTTTCTTCATTCAGACTTACCCCTCCCCCCTAATTAACTTCTCCCTCAACCCTACTGAACCTAATAACCTTGCTAATATTCACATTTACTCTCAGCTTTCTTCTTTCACACACTTTACCAAACTCATTCACCAAGTTTTGCAGTTTCTCACCCGAATCGGCCACCAGCGCTCTATCATCAGTGAACAACTGACTCACTTCCAAAGCCCTCTCATCCACAACAGACTGCATACTTACCCCTCTCTCCAAAACTCTTGCATTCACCTCCCTAACAACCCCATCCATAAACAAATTAAGCAACCATGGAGACATCATGCACCCCTGCCGCAAACCAGCATTCACTGGGAACCAATCACTTTCCTCTCTTCCTACTCGTCCACATGCCTTACATTCTAGGTAAAACTTATCACTGCTTCTAGCAACTTACATCCTACACCATATACTCTTAAATCCTTCCACAAAGCATCTCTATCCACCCTATCATATGCCTTCTTCAGATCAATGAATGCTACATACAAATCCATCGTATTTTCTAAGTATTTCTCACATACGTTCTTCATAACAAACACCTGATCCACTTATCCTCTACCACTTCTAAAACCACACTGCTCTTCCCCACTCTGATGCTGTGTACAAGCCTTTACCCTCTCACTCAATACCCTCCCATATCATTTCCCAGGAACATTCAACAAACTCATGCCTCTGTAATTTCAACACTCACCTTTATCCCCTTTGCACAGTGGCACTATGCTTTCATTTCGCCAATCCTCAGGCACTTCACCATGATAAATATATACAATGAATATCCTTACCAACCAATCAACAGCAGAGTCACCCCTTTTTTATATAAATTCCACTGCAATACCATACAAACCCGCCACCTTGTCGGCTTTCATCTTCCGCAAAGCTTTCACTACCTCTTCTCTGTTCACTACACCATTCTCCCTGACCCTCCCACTTCGCACACCACCCTAACCAAAACACCCTATATCTGCCACTCTATCATGAAACACATTCAGCAATCCTTCAAATTACTCACTTCATCTCCTTCTCACTTCATCACTATTTGTTTTTACCTCCCAATTTGCCCCCTTCATCGATGTTCCCATTTGTTCTCTTGTCTTACGCACTATGTCTAACTTTTTCCAAAACATCTTTTTATTCTCTCAAAAGTTTAATGATACTCTCTCGCGTCATCTCTCATTTGCCCTCTTTTTCACCTCTTCCACCTTTCTCTTGAAGTCATGCCGCTTTCTTTTATATATCTCCCAGTCATTTCCACTACTTCCCTGCAAAGATCGTCCAAATGCCTCTCTCTTCTCTTTCACTAACAATCTTACTTCTTCATCCCACCATTCACTACTCTTTCTAATCTACCCACCTCCCACCTTTCTCATGCCATAAGCATCTTTTGAGGAAGCCATCACTGCTTCCTTCAATACATCCCATTCCTCACACACTCCCCTTACGTCATTTGCCCTCCCCTTTTGCCATTCTGTACTCAATATCTCTTGGTACTTCCTCACAAAAGTCTCTTTTCCAAGCTCATTTACTCTAACCACTCTCTTCTCCCCAACATTCTCTCTTCTTTTCTGAAAACCTCTAGAAATCTTCACCTTCACCTTTACAAGACATACTTCCAGGTGCCCTTCTCAGCACATTAAAAGCCAAAAGTCTCTCTTTTACGCGCTTAGCAATATACACATAATCCAATAATGCCTCCTGGCTATCTCTCCTACTCAAATATAATTAAGTATATCTCTCTTTTTAAAACCAGGTATTCCCAATCATCAGTAATTTTTCAGTACACAAATCCACAAGCCATTCACCATTTCCAAATATATATATACATACATATATATATATATATATACATATATATATATATATATATATATATATATATATATATATATATATATATATATATATATATATATATATATATATATATATATATATATATATTTTTTTTTTTTTTTCTTTTTGCTTTGTCGCTGTCTCCCGCGTTTGCGAGGTAGCGCAAGGAAACAGACGAAAGAAATGGCCCAACCCACCCCCATACACATGTATATACATACGTCCACACACGCAAATATACATACCTACAGAGCTTTCCATGGTTTACCCCAGACGCTTCACATGCCCCGATTCAATCCACTGACAGCACGTCAACCCCGGTATACCACATCGCTCCAATTCACTCTATTCCTTGCCCTCCTTTCACCCTCCTGCATGTTCAGGCCCCGATCACACAAATCTTTTTCACTCCATCTTTCCACCTCCAATTTGGTCTCCCTCTTCTCCTCGTTCCCTCCACCTCCGACACATATACTCTCTTGGTCAATCTTTCCTCACTCATTCTCTCCATGTGCCCGAACCATTTCAAAACACCCTCTTCTGCTCTCTCAACCACGCTCTTTTTATTTCCACACATCTCTCTTACCCTTACGTTACTTACTCGATCAAACCACCTCACACCACACATTGTCCTCAAACATTTCATTTCCAGCACATCCATCCTCCTGCGCACAACTCTATCCATAGCCCACGCCTCGCAACCATACAACATTGTTGGAGCCACTATTCCTTCAAACATACCCATTTTTGCTTTCCGAGATAATGTTCTCGACTTCCACACATTCTTCAAGGCTCCCAGAATTTTCGCCCCTTCCCCCACCCTATGATCCACTTCCGCTTCCATGGTTCCATCCGCTGCCAGATCCACTCCCAGATATCTAAAACACTTCACTTCCTCCAGTTTTTTTCCATTCAAACTCACCTCCCAATTGACTTGACCCTCAACCCTACTGTACCTAATAACCTTGCTCTTATTCACATTTACTCTTAACTTTCTTCTTTCACACACTTTACCAAACTCAGTCACCAGCTTCTGCAGTTTCTCACATGAATCAGCCACCAGCGCTGTATCATCAGCGAACAACAACTGACTCACTTCCCAAGCTCTCTCATCCCCAACAGACTTCATACTTGCCCCTCTTTCCAAAACTCTTGCATTCACCTCCCTAACAACCCCATCGATAAACAAAGTAAACAACCATGGAGACATCACACACCCCTGCCGCAAACCTACATTCACTGAGAACCAATCACTTTCCTCTCTTCCTACACGTACACATGCCTTACATCCTCGATAAAAACTTTTCACTGCTTCTAACAACTTGCCTCCCACACCATCTTTTTATTCTCCCTAAATCTGAATGATATTCTCTCACCCCAACTCTCATTTGCCCTCTTTTTCACTTCTTGCCACTTTCTCTTGACCTCTTGCCTCTTTCTTTTTTGCATCTCCCAGTCATTTGCATTATTTCCCTGCAAAAATCGTCCAAATGCCTCTCTCTTCTCTTTCACTAATAATCTTACTTCTTCAACCCCCTTTCACTACCCTTTCTAATCTGCCCACCTCCCACACTTTTCATGCCACAAGCATCTTTTGTGCAAGCCATCACTGTTTCCCTAAATACATTCCATTCCTCCTACACTCCCCTTACCTCCTTTATTCTCAACTTTTTCCATTCTGTACTCACTCTCTCCTGGTACTTCCTCACACAAGTCTAATTCCCAAGCTCACTTACTCTCACCACTCTTTTCACCCCAACATTCTCTCTTCTTTTCTGAAAACCTCTACAAATTTTCACCTTCGCCTCCACAAGACAATGATCAGACATCCCTCCAGTTGCACCTCTCAGCACGTTAACATCCAAGTCTCTCTTTCGCGCGCCTATTAATAGACACGTAATCCAATAACGCTCTCTGGCCATTTCTACTACTTACATAAGTATACTTATGTATATATCTCTCTTTAAACCAGGTATTCCCAATTACCAGTCCTTTTTAAGCACATAAATCTACAAGCTCTTCACCATTTCCCTTTACAACACTGAACACCCCATGTACACCAATTATTCCCTCAACTGCCACATTACTCACCTTTGCATTCAAATCACCCATCTCTATAACCCGGTCTTGTGCATCAAAACTACTAAGACACTCACTCAGCTGCTCCCAAAACACTTGCCTCTCATGATTTTTCTTCTCATGCCCAGGTGCATATGCACCAATAATCACCCATCTCTCTCTATCCACTTTCAGTTTTACCTATATCAATCTAGAGTTTACTTTCTTACACTCAATCACATACTCACACTACTTCTGTTTCAGGAGTAGTGCTACTCCTTCCCTTGCTCTTGTCCTCTCACTAACCCCTGACTTTACTCCCAAGGCATTCCCAAAGCACTCTTCCCTTTAGCCTTGAGGTTTGTTTCACTCAGAGCCAAAACATCCAGGTTCCTTTCCTCAAATTTACTACCTATTTCTCCTTTTTTCTCATATTGGTTACATTCACACACATTTAGACACCCCAATCAGAGCCTTCGAGGAGGATGAGCACGAAAGTGCACTTGGTGAGTACATTTTTTGGGACACCCTTTATACACATGTGCATATTCATACCTTCTTGCCTTCATCCATTCCTGTCGGTATTCCGCCACACAGGAAATCGCATCCCCATCCCGCACCCACCCACCCACCAACCCACCCCTTCAGCGAGGTAGCGCCAGGAAAAGAGAAGAACGGCCACATTCGTTCTCACTTAGTTCCTAGTTGCCATGTGTAATGCACCGAAACCACAGCTCCTATCCATATCCAGGCCCTACAATCCATTCCTTGGTTTCCATATGACGCTTCACACGCCCTCGTTCAGTCCATTGGCAACACGTCGACCCCGGTATAGTACATCGTTCCAATTCACTCTATTCCTTGCACGCCTTTCACCCTCCTGTATGTTCAAGCCCCGATCCCTCAAAATCTTTTTCACTCCATCTTTTCACCTCCAATTTGGTCTCCCGCTACTCCTTCCCTCCACCTCTGCCACATATATCCTCTTTGTCAATCTTTGTTCACTCATTCTCTCCATATGTGCGAACCATTTCACCACACCCTCTTCTGCTCTCTCAACCTCACTCTTTTTATTACCATACATCTCTCTTACCCTTTCATCACTTACTCAATCAAACCACTTCACACCAGATAGTGTCCTCAAACATTTCATAACCAACACATACACCCTCCTCCGCACAACCCTATCTATAGCCCATGCCTCCCAACCATATAACATTGTTGGAACCACTATTCCTTCAAAGATACTCAGTTTTGCTCTCCGAGATAACGTTGTCTCCTTCCATACGTTCTTCATCGCTCCCAGAACCTTCGCCCCTTCCCCCACCCTGTGACTCACTTCCGCGTCCATGGTTCCATCTGTTGCTAAGTCCACTCCCAGATATCTAAAGCACTTCACTCCCTCCATTTTTTTCCATTAAAACTTACATCCTATCCCTCAACCCTACTGAACCTAATTACCTTGCTCCCATTCACATTTACTCTCAGCTTTTTCCTTTCACACACTTTTCCAAACTCAGTCACCAGCTTCTGCAGTATCTCACCCGAATCAGCCACAAGAGATGTATCATCAGCGAACAACAACTGACTCACTTCCCAGGTCCTCTCATTCACAACAGACTGCAAACCTGCCCTTCCAAAACTCTTGCATTCACCTCCCTAACAGTCCCACCCATAAACAAAATAAACAACCATGGAGACATCACTCACCCCTGCCACGTTAGTGGGATGGCCTTGATTAGGGCCGCAGCTGTCCGTCCCGTCTCAGCTAACATAAAATGAAAACACTAGTATCAAGGTGAACTTCTCGCCTCAGTATCAAGACAATAATGAACAATCTGACTCAATATTAATGTAGGGTTAACATAAGTGCATCAGCAGTGATATGGGAGAAGCCTATCCACCTCCGCGGTAATGTCAGTGACTCTCTCGCTTGGTCAGTAACGTGACTCACTCGTCAAGCTACATCGATCATCTTGAAGAGCAAAGCCTGCGTCATGTTCGCATCCTGGCCGTCTTCTGCCACCTCAAATATTCCCGCTCCCTAGGGGACCCGCAGATGAGCCATCTCCAGATGGTGAAGAGGAAATACTATGTAATTCATTTCCTATCATTGACATATTCTAAATGTAGCCGACGGTATGGCTGAGATATGATCATACATTACAATATAAGTACGGTACAATATTACCTTATGAATACTGCTGGCCGGAGTGGTACCGTCGGTGAAGAAGACGAGGGAGCAGCGGGGTCGTGACGTTTGCTCCAGGACAGCGTCCACTGCCCCGTCTGCTAGCGTTAGTGTGTAGTGCTCTTCTAAGAATATGTGAAGACGAGATAGAAGGTAATATACGATGAAAATTAGGATTTTCTGTCTGTCTTTATGTATGTATGTCTTCTCTCTCTCTCTCTCTCTCTCTCTCTCTCTCTCTCTCTCTCTCTCTCTCTCTCTCTCTCTCTCTCTCTCTCTCTCTTAACAGCGTCCATACTAAATCAATCTTGGGTATTTGTAAGTACTGGAATAGATTTACTCTAACGAGTAAACTGGCTCTGATAAGTGAACACTAAGAGTGCTTAACAAAAGTCAAAGATCAAGTGATATTCACAATATCCACAATATTTTACATAAACATTAGTTATATGAAGGTAAAGCAGCCAAAATCTAGACACTAAGAAATGTCAATCCATACTTAGAATATACAGGGAAGGAGAAAATAAATATGCCTTAAATTATAGTCCAGTAAGACTCATGTAGGTTTGACTCATGAGAAAGATATACTGAGACAATACTATAAAATTTCTTCAGCCATCGCGGTATAGTAAGATTTCCCATTAGGTTCTGTAAGAACAAATTCGTTTCGCAAAATTATGAGAACTTTTCAGTGTCATTTACAACAGATAAGATTCTAGAGTACCTTCAGATGTAACCGACTTTCACAGCGTTTCAATGACGTACCACAAAAGAGACTGAAACGTAAATGAGATTAAATCCATCGACTACTTACCTAAAGAGAGAGGCAGCTGTGGGGCAGCCAGGCAGACATCAACAGTATGAATTAACAATAGCAAATTCACAAGTCTCACCATCTCTTATTTTGGAAACCTATAATTACGACATGTTGAGAATTAGATTCCTCACTTCCTTTCTTAATAGATCAATGATCTAAATCATATATGAATAACAACAGATATACATGCGTTGAAGCCTTCTTGCCTGTATCTTCTACTCATCGACAGTGGAAAGTTTTGTTACTTTTTCAAGGGCCATCCAATTTTTCAGATCTTTATCAAAATTTTCTTATGGGAAAGAAGAATATTTGCATACTGAGATTAATTTCTTCCCAATTCGCATTTTCTCCATCGAATTACTAGAAACTATAGTGCCGGTAGAAACTTTACATTGGCTTTTAGAGGTGATATAATGAAGCAAAATAAATGTAGCATATATAGTCACAAATTTGTTTTGATACAAATAAATAAAAAGAAATACAAGGAAATTCAAACTAACAGACCATAGGGTCCTTTCGAGGCTATTTGTGAAAGAGGAAAATACCAGAAACTCACAGGATTATGTGGTAAAAGTCAGAAGGCGTAGGGATAATTCAAAGAGAATAACCTGCAAACTGTCAATGTGACTCTGGAGGCGCAAATAATGTAAGTTCTTGGCCTGAAGCGAAGTGATTATTAAATCTATTCTTAGAGGTATTAATAGTACAGCTTCTAGCCATTCTAATTAGCAAATCGTTCCATATGTTAACAATTCTGTCGAGCATTTACCCTCATTCGAGGTAAAACATTTACCCATGATTCCAATATTACGAGTATAATCAAATTAATCAAAACTTAAGTAACTTCATAGATCAAGATTATCAAAGCCTTTGACCATTGTGAATACTTGTATTAGATCACCTCTTAACCTTCTCTTTCCTAACCAAAAAGATTCAGGTCATTTAATCTGTTCTCGTGGGAACTGTTCTTCATTCCGAGAATCATCTTGGTAGCTCCATTCTATCCATGTTTTTCTTTAGGCATGGTGACCAAACTGTATACAAATAAACTTATCTTTACGAACCAATGAATTATACAGAGTAAAGATGAGTTCCTTGAACTTACATTCAAAGGCCCCTCCTAGTGAATCTAAGAATTTCGTACGCTCTTTTCACTGCTTCTGTGCACTGCTTGATAGGTTTTAGGTCACCAGAGATTTTCACGCCCAACTCCTTTTCTCCTTTTACCTTTTGCACTTCAACAGAATTCCTACTGTAACTTGCCTTTTTGTTTATACCACCGAGATGTAAAATTTTGCACTTCTCGTTATCAAATTTCATTCGCCACTCATAACTCCGGTTCATTAATATGACTATGTTACTTTATAGCTGTACATGTTCAAGTTCATTTGTAGACTTATTTTTCAATTGTATAAGTGACTCTTGATACTTTGCGATGCAGCCCATTATCAAGATCATTACCGTATGTGAGAAAGAGAAACAGTTCGAAGACTGATCCTAGTGGTACTCCACTTGCTACGTCTATTTATTCTGATGTTTGACCATTAGACACATCTCTTTGTTTACGACCAGTCATCAAATTTCCTGTCCACTGAAGTATAGCCCCATCCGTGCCGTATGACTTATTTCTTTTCCTTTCATACGTTGGAGGACAAAAGACAACATCAATGCCAGGCCTTATGTAAGATATAAAGAGGTCAATGAAAAGAAAAAAGAAGGGGCAAGAGACACCGCGAATTATGTAGGAAGTGAAAAATATGCTAGTAACGTTTGATGCCGAACCTTCTCGAAGGCGTTTTCATAATAGGGGTAGATAACGTCAACTGCTTTACTTTCGTCTGACATGTTGATTATATCATAAAAGAATTCAAGCTTTTGTCAGACATATGCGATTTCGTTGAAAACTATGCTGAGAATTGTTTATGAAGTGGTGATCCTATAAATGGTTTAGAATTCTATTTCGAATGATGGTTTTATACGTTTTCCAACTACACATATTAAGCTAATAGGACGATAAATTCCGGGCGGTGTCTTATCACCTTTTCTTGAATATAGTTGTAACATTGACAAACTTGCATTCATCTGGAACTTTTCCTGCAGTAAGTGACTTATTGATAAGGGCAGTCAAGGGCTTCACTATCTCATGTTTCACGCCTTTCCTTGAGCTCGGATACAGCTTATCAGGGACTACCGTTTTATCTATTTTGTTATTGAAAATATAGTCTCCGGCTCTAATGTCAATATAATGGAGAGCGTTCCCCTCTCTTATCAGTGAAACTGTACTAGGGACCTGAGTTGTGTCTTCGACCGTAAATACAGATGCAAAAAAATCATTTGATAGTTGTACCATGGCCTCGTTGTTATGAACCAGGTCACTTTTTTTCCATAATAGATGGATCTATTGACTAGGTAATGACTCTCATGGGTAAAACTCCTAAGGTTTCTTTTGCTATTTTCAGCGATATACACTCCATATTGACGTTTAGTTCGTCATATAATTCTTTTTCTTTCTCTGCACAAATTTACATCATGGTGGTTACTGGATCTTCTGAATTCCTTATGAGCTACTGTCTTACACAAGATTCACTTTGTTTCATCGTTCCACTTCCTCGGCTTCGTTTTACAAATTGACCGCCTACTACGCATTGGTACGTATGTTTCCCCCGCTCCTGTGGGATCGACTGAAGCTCTTTCATTTTCACTGACTATATCATCCGATCATGAACAATGAGATCATGAAAATTTGCGTACTTAAAATCGGGTATATTTTAGTGACTGTCGTGATGACCAGTTTTTATACAGTGTTGAAAGCTACCTCAAAAGTAATTTGCCGGTGATCAATTGTACCAAACTTTTCACCATCTTCAACATTATTAAGGAAATCCTCATTTCGAATTAGAACTAAATCTAATATATTCTCGCAGTGTGTAGGTTCCTAAATTAATTGGATTAGGGCACAATCAAGAAAATTTAGGTAGAGTCCATGCCTGGAGCTACTGGAAAGTAGTTCTCACCATATAGATACAAGTGTTAAAATCTACTATGATGAAATATTATTTACCACAAATTTCTGCTAACTGATCAGAAAATCTTTCGTCTACCACTGGTGTCTGTGCGGGGAGCTTCTAATCAAGTCATACCATCATTTTCTTGGTTTATCTTAAATTTCTATAAGAATGAAGTCGACATTCTCAAGTTATAACATTTTCTACATCCAGATTTAAATGAGCTTTAACAAAGAGCAGGCAGGACACCACCGCCTACTTTGTTTCCCCTCTCCGTACCAAACAGAGTGAACCCTGGAAGTGAGTATTCGGCGAAGAATCTCTGTTGTTGATATCTAAACAAGATTCGGAAATGGCGATCATATCATAAGTTCTATCTAACGCTGTTGTCACTAACTGTGAGATTTTATTGCTAATACTCCGAGAGTCAGCATGAAATATCTTTACATAAATCTGACATGTATTTGGAAAGGTACCTACGGAGGGGGATAGGTCTGCTCTACACGGGCTGCCATTTGTTTTTCTACCAAAACTCACGTGTAGATTCACTAAAGAGTCTACCAAAACGCTCAGTTCTCACTTCATTCAGGTGTTGTCGGTCCTTCATAAACACATCAGACTGCATGTAAAAACGCTGCCATAAGTTTATAAACTAAACTCCATCCTGAAACAGACGTTCATTAATATATCATTTAGATTGAATGCCTTATTGTAGAAGGCGTTGATCATGCCGATCCTGGTAGAACTTCTGAAATCATGATAATATTAGTTTTGTCTTGAGAACGTCGAATAAGCCGCTAATATTTCTCCAACACTTCCTCTGATCTCTCCCTCAGTACATTACTTGTATCTACAAGACAAATAACAAGTGTATTACCATAACTGGCACCACAAATCTCTTGTACAGCGTCGGCAACATCATCTACCTTGGCACCTGAAAAACAAAATCGTTTACGGTGTGAAGGGTTTCTGGCGCAGAATTCCTCCAGCTGTCCTCGGATCATAGAGTCGCCAACAAGCCTTCCTTCGTGTTCGTCGTCGTGCACATCACCCAAAGCCCGAAACCGATTCTTTGTAATCATTGGCATCAAAGGTAAACGTGTATGGGGTTTACACCTTGTAGCACTACCTGGAAGGGTCGGCTTTCCCTGGTGAGAGAAGAGGATTACTTCTACGGTGTCTCAACACCTTACAACGCTGCTGTCCTACGTTGATGGCTCACTCCCTGATTCTCTCAGCAAGCTGAATGCAACGATGTTCTGAAGGACATCTACCCTTTGTGTTAGAACAGTTACTTTATCAGTAGTGGCAAAAAGCTTTTCCTCAAGGGTTCGTCTGCCCACGCAAAACCTGCAAATCAAAGGCATCACAAGATTATTGTTAAGCTGAACGCCAAACTTCCTACAGCACACAGAACACTGTTTACCTGCTGGCATGCTGAAATAGTAAACAAAAAAATAAGCCTTAGTAAAAGACCTAAGAAATTGGTCATGGAACTTTGAACCTTATGAACATTCTGATGCACCTCATCCCTTCCTTATCTTCGAGGGTGCATAATCAACCCATAGACTCATTAAGACAGAACTCTAAAATAATAGCTTCTGTTAACAGAGATTTGGGCTAGACACCGATTCCCTTACCATCTGGTTAACATCTTCTGACAGTTGGCAGCCGCTTGATATACGTATTTCCTCTTGTTCCCACGTTTGTCAAATACCAAACACAGTGGTAAAAAAGTGGTAAAAACATATTTACATCATTAAAGATTAACATGTGCTTTCTCTGAACGTAAGAATAGAATCTACTCTTAATACAATGAGCTCCCTCTACTTTATTTTACTGAACAAATCTTAGGCAAATATATTGACCTCAATTTATAACATAAGTCGTTGAAATCACCAAGATGAGTACAGATTAACTTTATAGATTTACCCAACAGCATTGTACCACATCCTACTTAAGAGTTTTGTTGTTTGTTGGGTTTTACGAACATCGACCTATGAGGAAGGTCATTAGGCCTGCAACTCTATTTAATGTATGACTGATGTCATCATTCCTAAATACCTAATAAAGAAGTATATGTAATTATGATGTAATGATAATAAAGATAAATTATAATAGATATAAGTAGTGGAAATAAAAGATTTGTGGGTATTGGGCCGACGTGGCGGCAAATACCACCCAGTCGGCACAGTATCCACGGTTGCATTTGACCCAAGAATGCGAGAAGATAGGACAGGTTAGGGACAGGCTTCCACCATGACATTCACACACAATAGATAGTTAGTCGGAGGTCTGCCGACTCAGTACCATGTCGCAGCTGACCCGGAGGATGACCAACTCCCTCAGAGGCCGACCGCCTAATGAATGGACATGTCCACCCACCACCATGCGACCAGCCCAAGTAGGAGGAGCCGCACACCAAGCCGCCTCCGCCACAGTGGAGAATGCGCGAACCACCTTACATCATCTTGATTGATTCTGTTTCTCTGTGGAAGACCATCAATTTGTCAATAGTACTCGGATTATCCCCGAGTACATTAATGATGTTGAAAGAGATGTTTTGGTTGACGTGGTAGTTAAAAAATTTCCTTCTATGTTGTTCGTATCTCTTGCATTTTAGCAGTAGGTGTTCTATTGTAGAGGTCTGCTCACACTGTTGGCATACGGGTGGAAAACTTTTGGTAGTGTATGGCTGCAGGTGGGTGGTGTACGCATAGTTCATTCTGAGGCGGGCCAGCACGACCTCTTCTCTTCTGTTTTTGCGGTACGAGGTCGGCGAGTCCAGCCACTTCTTGCTTGTATTTTTTGTTGATGGTCAGGTTGGTCCACTGACTCTGCCACAGAAGATGGATTGATCTCTTTCCCAAGGAAAGGCAGGACCCCAGCAGCTCCCGAGGGATCGGAACGATCTCCCCGAGTTCTGAGGTCGACTTAGCCAACCGGTCTGCCTGCTCATTGCCGTATACATTGCAATGACCAGCCAGGCACACAGATCAAGATGATATCTTTTTTACGTGAATTTAGTTTATTAATAATATTGCCCTGTAATTCACAGGACTCTGTATATTCAGAGCCTATTGCTTTAAGAGCGGAAAGAGAATCAGAAAGAATTATGGCTTTACTATGATTTGAATTAATTATGTAGTCTATGGCTCGATCAATGGCAAACTACTATGATTTGAATTAATTATATAGTCTATGGCTCGATCAATGGCAAACAATTCAGCGCAAAATACAGATGTATGGTTCGGCAAGCGGTATCTGAGTGCACACTCCATCGACCATACACTTGCACCCACACATTCAACCGTCTTGGAGCCATCAGTGTAGAAGCGAACATACGATGAGTGATCAATGATGACCTGACGAAAACGCTGGTGTACCTCGCCCTCCGATGTGGGTGCTTTTTTGGTTGGTAGCCAGCTCGTCTTGATGTTAATTTTGGAACCCACCCAGGGGGGTAAGGAATTCTTAACCAGCGAGTCCACTTCACTCACTTTGATACCGGAGTTCTCACTGAGGAAGTGTATTCTGACGACCAGAGGCCTGACGCCCCTCTGTTGACGAGCTGTGAATGTTCCAGAATGAGGCGACAGGCAGTTGTATTGTTCCTTCTGGCCATCAGAATACCGCTTTGGCACGACAGGATCTCACGTCTTAGTCGGAGAGGAGGTACATGGGCCTCAACTTACAATCGTGGAACTCTGGTATAAGTTTGGGCTCCAAGGCATATTAGCAAACATTCATTCTGTATCACATCCAACCTTCTCAGGGTATACTCGCTCGCAGAAGCATACATCTGAGAGCCATAGTCTGAATTAGGTCTAATTAGGAGCTTATAAATCATTAATAAAGATCTTTTGTCGGCTCCCCAGAAGGAACCTGAAAGGCATTTAAGAACATTTAGTCTTTTACTGCAATTTGTTACTAGATAATCGACATGACTTTTCCAATTTAGTCTTTTATCAAAATCTAAGCATAGGAATTTAACTGTATTTCGAAACGGGATCCCCCACTGTAGCGCCCAACGATGAACGTACTCAAGCGCAGCTTGAACCCGCTCACCCAAAAATTGTGCACTAGACGAAGATGTGCCATAGCGCACAATCATCAGCATAAAGCGTGTATTTGAGATTTCGCGGGACGGAAGTTGGAGACAGAATATCATTAATCATAATATTAGATAATGTTGGGCTAAGAACGCTGCCTTGCGGTACCCCATTCTCTTGGACAAATGTGTCCGAAGTGACACCGAGTGCTGCAAGTTTCACAGCAAAAGTTCTATCGTTTGAAAAGTTTTTAATAAATATGGGTAAATAACCTCTTAAACCAAAAGCATAAAGTTTGCTTAAAATTCCATTTCGCCATGTCATGTCGAAGGCTTTTTCTAAATCTAAAAATACGGCAACCAAAAAACGCACTTTACTGATGACTCTAGGATAGAATGTTCTAGGTGTATTAAATGATCCAATGTGCCTCTGTTACGACGGAAAGCACACTGCTGATCATTTAATAAACCCTTTGATTCTAACAAGAAAAGTAGCCTTCTGTTAACCATTCTCTCCATGACCTTACAAACGCAGCTTGTGAGCGCAATAGGTCGAAACGAATTTGTATTCGTAAGGCGTCCGGAGCCTTTTAAGATGGGGATGACGTGCGCAAAGTGCCATGAGTTTGGAAACGTTCGAGACGTCCAAATTTCATTGTACAATGCTAGCAACTTAGTCAGGTTAGCCTGACTAAGGTGCTGGATCATCCCGTAAGTGTTCCCGCTGGGTCCCGGGCTGGAACCTTTATAGGATTTCAGGGCAAGAAGCAATTCCTTCATTGTGAACATTCGGTTGTAATCAAAAGTATCTTCTGTGGCAAAGTCTGGTAACTGCAGCTCGGCCTGGCGCTTGTGGTGTAGGAAGCGCTGGTCGTAATTGGCCGAGCTGCTTGTTTCTGAGAATCTCCTGGTGAGTGTGTTGACAATGTCCACCAGGTCGTCGATGATTCGATCTTGAGGGAGGATTTGAGGAGGAAGTGGTGGCTTGTATTTTCTCTTTATTTTATTAATTGTAGACCAGGCTTGACTTACTGGTGTGTCCTTGTTCACAGGTGGAGACAAAGCCGCGCCAGGAGTCTCGTTTGGCTTGTTGGATAGTTCTTCTTGCCTGAGCCAGTCGCACGGTTTGTATGCGACAAAGTTATGATCTGAAGGCTCGTTGTCGACCATCCTGTATCTCCTATTGCGCTCACGCAGTGCATTTCGGCAATCTGGTGTCCACCAAGGAACTCTATGCTTTGTGGAAATTGAAGAAACCTTAGGTATAGAGTTCTCAGCAGCCCTCAGTATGATGGAGGTAACCTTGAGGACTTTTGCATCAATGTCACCACCGGATATATCAAGGACGGCTTGCCTTGTAAATGACACCCAGTCCGCTTTCTTATAGTTAAATTTAGGCGGAGACGAGTTGGTAATAATGTCGCATGAATAAGAAAGACAGATCGGGAAATGGTCACTTCCCAGGGAGTCGTCATAAATACCCCAAGTGATGTCGTTAAGTATATCTGGCGATGACAAGGATAAATCAATTGCCGAGATATTGCCAGTTCTGTCATCTACACGAGTACCACTACCATCGTTTAGAAGAGCGAGGTTGGCGTTTATCATAAAATCAGTCATTTGTTCTCCCCTGGCGTCTGCCCGGAAGCTACCCCACTGATAATGATGAGCAATGAAATCTCCTAAAACTACTTTACGGTGGGGCAACTGATTAACAAGCAAGCTTAACTCATCATTATCAAGTGCATTGGAACCGGAGCAATATATTGAGCAAATGGCCAGGTATGTGTTATTAAATTTCACTCTACATGCGACAGCGTCTAAGAGTAGAATTTAAAGTCACTCCTGTGTGAGGTAAATTTTGGTGTACATAGATAGCTACCCTACGATTCTCGTCTCTTCCATATGAGTGATAGCTATCTAAAGCGGAACAGTCTTCGACTGTACCGTTTAGAAGGGTCTCCTGTAGACATATCACGGCTGGCCTATACTGTGCAAGCAACAGCTGTAATTGTGCTTGCTTATGCCTAAGGCCTCTGCACTTCCACTGCATGATATTGAACGTGTTAGTTGAAGGGTTATTCAACCGACCAGTTTTCTTAGCCCGTTTATGTCGGGGCTTGGGCGAGTCCCCAGGAGAACATGATCGGTCCCTGGAAGTGGATGTTCTGGCTTCCATCACTTCTATGTCCTCCAACGAAGAGGACCTGTGAATCACAGACCTCTTTGGTGGAGGTACTGGTACAATGACGTGCGACGTAGGTTTTTCGAGTTTTGTTAAGTCCAAGGATATGTTAGTTTTGTTCTCTTTCTTATCTTTATGGTTGGATGAGGATGTGGTGTTGGCATAGGATTTTTTGTAGGCTTTGGTTGGAGAGATTGGTATAGGATTAGGTGGAGCTGGGTTCTTGGCACTGGCGGTCGGCGTGTCACAAGGAGTTTGCGTCGAGATCGTACGTATAACCGGCTTACATTTCAGAGCCGACGCGTAGGATTCATTAGGTTTAGGAGTCTCATGAGACTCCTTAACCTTCCTCCTTGCCTCGCCATATGAGATATTGTTCTGAGTCTTAGTTGTGCACACTTCTTTCTCAAACTGGAACCTGGGACAGGCCCGGTTCGAGCTTGGGTGGTTGCCATTACAGTTGACACACAACATCCTGTTATTCGTACAATCTTCCGTAGTATGACCTTCCTCAGCACACTTCCCGCATCTTGCAGAGAGAGTGCAAGACTTTGAAGGGTGACCAAATTCCTGGCATTTATAGCAACGTAGAGGATTTGGAATATATGGACGAACTTGACAACGCATATAACCAATAGAGATATTTTCATGTAAACGAGATTTTCCGAAAGTTAGGGTTAGCAGGGGAGTTCTACGTCGTTCGTCATTGATAAATTTAGCGATGAATCTAGCAGCGATAACGTCCTCGTTTGCCAGTTCCTTCACAATGTCGTCCTCTGACATATCCATGACATCAGTGCAGTAGATGATTCCCCTGCATGAAGTCATGGTAACGGGTATAGAGACCACAACATCATAAGTATGGAATTTAAACAACTTAATAAGTAGTGTCGCCACCTGATTCGTTGATTTCACTTTTACCAATAAATCACCACTAGCCATTTTCCTTACCGTTTCAACATGCCCAGACCATCCATCAATGACCTTCCTGATTAGGAAGGGATTGAGGGAGGCGAGGGTCGTTGCTCCGGTCGCATGAGCTAAAACATAATCAGCGTTTTTGTTTCTGATCGAAGGTCCGTCCCCACTACCCCCTAGGGGGGGCAGTGGATGGCTTACCTAGGGTCCATCCTAGGAGCCTAACCCCAAAGTCTGGGGTGGCAAACCTCCCCAGAGTGGAAAAAAACCACCTACCACCCCCCAAAAAAGGATCAGGTAATTGTTCTATGCAGAAAAATTTTCGGGGCTGAGCCGGTTGCACAGGCGAAGTTTTGCGAACATCCGTCAATAAAATATCAGTTTTTGCACAAAACAACCTTATAAAGATAATGATGAACAATAGCTTTAGAAGAATTACCTTCAAAACAAAGCTAGGATAGCGACAACGCAGGGTGGAATAGCTACAACTAAGCTCTGAAAGAAGGACAGCAGCTCCGTACACGTCGGTAGCTGGTGCGCGACTGCTTAAGAGCTATTCCGAGGGAGAGATCGTACAGAAGGTAAACATTCTAATACTTTATATATTCTTGTATACAAGTACTTTACATTATTCTATTTTGTCTCTAAATATTGCTTGTTCTTACATAAATTATAATGATAGTAAATATATCTACTATTAATTCATTTACAGTCTAATTAACAAAATTTCATATTGTATCATAAGATAATAAGATTCTTCAAAAGAATATTAGATACTTTAGAAAACTGAACATACAATGGATAACTGAAACAATTATTGAGAATGAGAGGAGAGAACTGTAACATTCCCTTCCCAAAAGATTCATGAGTCAGCCGCAAGTTGACTCATGACTAACTGGGATACGAGACAGGGCATCACCTACATAATTATCTTTTCCTCTTACATGTTTAGTAATAAAATCATAACATTGTAACAAAAGACTCCATCTTGTCAAATGTTAGGTTGGCATTTTTCATCTTATGCAAAAATACAAGGGGAGTGTGATCTGTAAACACTTGGATCTGTCTACCTGCTCCTCTTAAATAAACATCAAAGTGATTCAAACTTAAAATCAATGCTAATGTTTCCTTTTCAACAGTACTTTAGTTTTTCTGATATGAAAGGAACTTCTTTGGAAAATAACAAATTGCAAAATCAATATCATCTTTCTCTTGCATTAAAACTTCACCCATTCCAAAATTACCAGCATGTATATGCAATTCAAATTCATTATTTGAAGGTAGAAAGTATGGGTGCAATTACAAGCATCTGTTTGTTTCTTAAAGGCCTCATCGCACTGATCACTCTACACAAATTTGACTTTCTTTGGCAATAATTTGGTTAATGGTAAAGCGATGATTGAAAAGTTCTTACAAAACCAACCATACCCAGGAATCTCAATAATTCTTTCTTATTTATAGGCGCTGGAAATTTTACAATATTTTCCACCGTAGCATTAATTGGTCTGACACGTCCCTGACCAACAACACAACCTAGATATTCTACAGTTCTTCTAGCAAATTCACTCTTTACAAGATTTGCAGTTAAATTTGCTCTGTCCATCCTATTAAACATATCCTATTAAATATTCTGCCCAAGTTTTGAACACAATACTATATCATCATTATATACAGAACAATCTTTAACATCACACAATACTTGATTTACTAATCTTTGGAAAGTACTGCCACTGTTTTCATACCGAAGGGCAACACTTTATACTGATACAAACCATCCATAGTTACAAATGTAGAAATTTCTTTTGCTCTTTCAGTCAAAGGTACTTCTCAAAACCTTTTCAATAAATCTAACTTAGTTACACATTTAGCGTCTCCTATCTGATCAATACAAACATCCATTCTGGAAATGGGATACGAGTCAGCTCTAGTGATCTTATTTACCTTTCTGAAATCAGTACAAAATCTATAGGAAATGCCATTAGGTTTAGTTGTTAAAACGGAAGGTCAACTACAAGGACAATTACTATTTCAATCAGATCATTGTCAAGTATGTACTGTACTTCTTTTCTTATCATCTCTCTCATTTTAGAATTCACATTATATGGATGCTGCTTAATAGGTGTTGCATTGTCAGTTTCGATATCATACAGTAACACATAAGTTCTCCTTGGAACATCAGAAAACAAACACCTAAACTCATTCATCATTTGTATGATCCCATGTCTTCTCTCAGTTTCTAAATGATCAAGCTTCTTTTTCAAGCTATCTAACACATCTGATCTTTTTTTAACGGATTGTCTTCACATCTCCCCGACTTTCCATTCTCACTTTCATCCATTTCCTTTACATCATCACACACAACACATGCACAGTACACACTTGCAACATCATCATCCTTTGCAGAATTCCTATCATGATAAGGTTTTATCATTTACGTGACATAATTGCCTTGGCTTGCGTCTTTCTGGAGTATTTACAATATAGTTCAATTCATCCACTCTTTTCTCAATAACCCAAGGACCATAAGATCTTGCTCTCAAATGATTTCCTGTCTGAGGCAATCATACTAACACTTGATCACCTGGTCTGAAGTCTGCTTCTAGATTTTTTGTCATGCCATACTTTCATATCTTATTGAGACTCAAATTTTCTGCAGCAATATCTCTAGCCCTACAAAATCTATTTTCAAAATCTGATACATAATTCAACAATCAAGGAGAATCACTCTTCCCTATTCGCTTTTCTTTCAACATAGTGAACTCGTTACTGACAATTGCCCACATTATATTCTCAAACTATTTTTCAAAGTCCGTTGGAATCTCTCCACAACTACTTGGTTCTGTAGGTGATAAGCACTTGACATCTTATATGTTATATGCAACCCTTTGAATATTCTCTTGAACATTCCTAAAGTGAAATTACTTCCCTGGTCTGACTGTATAATTTCAGGCATACCCACCCAGGAGAAGTATTTCACTAACTATCTTACAATATTTCTAGAATGTATGCTTCTGGAAATCTGGTAGATGCACACATTATTGTCAATAAATACTGATTTCTTTTACGTGTTTCAGGTAGAGAACCTACATAATCAATTACAATTTTGCTAAAAGGTTTACAAAAAGCACGAATTAAATGCAATGGTGCTGGCTATATAGTCTGTCTGGGTTTGCCTACTCGCTGACATAATTCACAAGTCTTACAATACTGGGGTACACCTTTCTTCATATTAGACCAATAAAATGAGTTGATAATCTGTCATTTGTCTTCCTAACTCCCAAATGTCCAGACAAACTAAAACTATGAGATAACGCAATAACATGTACCCTATGATTCTTTGGAACAACAATCTGCTTTCTGATCTCCCAGTGACCAGATGCTGGAACATGAGCAGGCTTCCATCTTCTCAGTAACACACCATCTCATTCCCATATCTAACAGTTTTACTCCAACACTCTTTCAAACTCTCATCACCCTTCTGTAACTTTGTCAACTTTTCTTCGTCCACAACAATATCTGGAAATACATAAATTTTTAATTCCACATCCATTGTATTATTTCTAGTTACACACTCTTCATTAATCAATTCACCTAAATCATATTCAACTTCTCTTTGACATTGACCTGGTCACAACACAAGCTGGACAAACAATTTCACTAAACTCTACATTACTATCAGTTTGATTCTCTGCAGTCTTATCTGTCATGCGTTACATCTTTACAATAGTCTCTACATCAAATGGATGACTGCTCATAATAGGCTCTGGGACTAATTTGTCAGTCAAATCATTCCCCAATACCATGTGTACGCCAGGCATAGGAAATTCCTCACATATCCAAACCTTTACATGGTCACTCACAAATCCACTCTCAAGTTTTACATAATGCAATGGGATTGGCTTGCCTAACTATAACCCTTTTACATTTATTTCTTCCCCCAGAGTAAGGCTTTTTTGTCCACTCTAATACATCTTTTAGAATTAAAGTCTGACTTGCTCCACTATCTTCCAACATCAAAATTTTCTTCTTTGGACTACCCTTTAATTCAATCTTTCCTTCAGCAATATATGGCTCATAAACTGCACATTTTGATTTCTTCACATTATACTCATTATACTCCTACCTCGCTAATATCCTGTTTCTGCTCGCAAGCAACAATCAGTCTTATAGTCTTTGGGGATTTTTGACACTGATATTTACCATAACCAAATTCTCTACAACCCAAACATTTCATTGGTGGTCCTCCTGTCTACTAACATAAAGGATTATGACTAAACTAAGGTCTTGAATGCCTGTATTGTGTTTGTCTTTGGAATCTATTCCCAACATTGTTTTGTAGTTCATAGTCAGATGGACCTTCCACTAAATAATGCTGACTAGGCTGTTGAACATTCGAATATTGTGGATATTTATAAAGTTTGTCATAATTCTGCTTATTACTCTGTCATATCATACTTTGTTTCCTCGTTATTTCTTTCTTGCAATATTTGTTAGCTAATTCTAACTGGTCAGTCATCCTGGCTGCTTCCCTCACATTTTTCACTCCATTCTTGCATATTTCATAATATATATTAGGTTGTAAGCCACTTTTGAACTGTTCCAACAACATTAGTTGTCTTCCATTGTCTCTACTTTTTCCGATTTACACCACCTATCATTCCACCACATTCTCTAGCCATCTCCAGATGAGTTCGTCCGCTATATTTCTTGACGTCCCTTAACCTTCTCGTGTATGCTACTACGTCCAATTCCACAGTTTTTGATACTGCTTCCTTAACAGCCTTATGATTTACTGATTCCATCAAACTAAGACATGCATAAGCCTCTCCACCCTTACTCTTAAATTTACTTTGCACCAACTTAGCCCAGTAAATTTCATCCCATTCTTTAATGTTGCAAGTTTTTCAAATTGAATAAAGAAGTCCTCAGCTTCCATAAACTCAGGTAACTGACTTACTCTGTCATCTTTATCTCCAATTCTTCTTCCAATACCTGTTCCCTCTGTATCTAATTGCTCTAGTCTTACTTTTTTATCAGCATAATTTCTCTCTTTTTCTGTTTCTGCCTGTATTCTTTCTTTTCCTGAGTCTAGTTGCAATTTCTTAAGTTCAAATTCTAACTTAATTTTTCCATTGCTATCTTTTCGCTTCTCAGTCCCTCACTACTTTCAACATCTTGAGATTCCTTCAATATTGATAAGGACAACAACTGGTCAATATATTCTCTCTACATGTCACTTTTGACAAGTGTCAGCAGAGAAATTCTATGATCAACTGCCACCTAGTTCACTTTACCACATTAGTACTTAAAATGTACATCCTGAGTTTCAATAAACTCTTAACGTTATCTGCCATTGTTTAACACAGTATATTTACAAGTATGAACACTTACGTGTTTTGAGAAATCCTCTCCATATATTTCAAGAGAACACAGTACAGCACTAACCCACAACACCGGACAGCTTGAATTATATGGTTTCACAATTTCAGCTCCCCGACTGTGTTTCCACATATTCATCTCACGAACAGCAGGCCCCCATGTTACGTACTGCCTCCACCCCTTACATTAAAGGGTGTATAATCAGCCCTTAGGCCCATTAAAAGAGAACTCTGAAATAACGACTTCTCTTAACAGAGATATATGGGCTAGACACAGATTCCCTTACCATCTGGAATATCTGACAGCAGGCGGCCGAAGTTATATAAATACTTTTGCTTCTTACCACGTTGGTCAAATACCAAATAGTTAGTGATAAAAATCTGTGAAAATATATTTTTTTTTTTTTTTTTTTTTTTTTTTTTACCTCGTCGCTGTCTCCCGCGGTTGCGAGGTAGCGCAAGGAAACAGACGAAAGAAATGGCCCAACCCCCCCCCATACACATGTACATACACACGTCCACACACGCAAATATACATACCTACACAGCTTTCCATGGTTTACCCCGGACGCTTCACATGCCTTGATTCAATCCACTGACAGCACGTCAACCCCTGTATACCACATCGCTCCAATTCACTCTATTCCTTGCCCTCCTTTCACCCTCCTGCATGTTCAGGCCCCGATCACACAAAATCCTTTTCACTCCATCTTTCCACCTCCAATTTGGTCTCCCTCTTCTCCTCGTTCCCTCCACCTCCGACACATATATCCTCTTGGTCAATCTTTCCTCACTCATTCTCTCCATGTGCCCAAACCATTCAAAACACCCTCTTCTGCTCTCTCAACCACGCTCTTTTTATTTCCACACATCTCTCTTACCCTTACGTTACTTACTCGATCAAACCACCTCACACCACACATTGTCCTCAAACATCTCATTTCCAGCACATCCATCCTCCTGCGCACAACTCTATCCATAGCCCACGCCTCGCAACCATACAACATTGTTGGAACCACTATTCCTTCAAACATACCCATTTTTGCTTTCCGAGATAATGTTCTCGACTTCCACACATTTTTCAAGGCTCCCAAAATTTTCGCCCCCTCCCCAACCTATGATCCACTTCCGCTTCCATGGTTCCATCCGCTGACAGATCCACTCCCAGATATCTAAAACACTTCACTTCCTCCAGTTTTTCTCCATTCAAACTCACCTCCCAATTGACTTGACCCTCAACCCTACTGTACCCAATAACCTTGCTCTTATTCACATTTACTCTTAACTTTCTTCTTCCACACACTTTACCAAACTCCGTCACCAGCTTCTGCAGTTTCTCACATGAATCCGCCACCAGCGCTGTATCATCAGCGAACAACAACTGACTCACTTCCCAAGCTCTCTCATCCCCAACAGACTTCATACTTGCCCCTCTTTCCAAGACTCTTGCATTTACCTCCCTAACAACCCCATCCATAAACAAATTAAACAACCATGGAGACATCACACACCCCTGCCGCAAACCTACATTCACTGAGAACCAATCACTTTCCTCTCTTCCTACACGTACACATGCCTTACATCCTCGATAAAAACTTTTCACTGCTTCTAACAACTTGCCTCCCACACCATATATTCTTAATACCTTACACAGAGCATCTCTATCAACTCTATCATATGCCTTCTCCAGATCCATAAATGCTACATACAAATCCATTTGCTTTTCTAAGTATTTCTCACATACATTCTTCAAAGCAAACACCTGATCCACACATCCTCTACCACTTCTGAAACCACACTGCTCTTCCCCAATCTGATGCTCTGTACCTGCCTTCACCCTCTCAATCAATACCCTCCCATATAATTTACCAGGAATACTCAACAAACTTATACCTCTGTAATTTGAGCACTCACTCTTATCCCCTTTGCCTTTGTACAATGGCACTATGCACGCATTCCGCCAATCCTCAGGCACCTCACCATGAGTCATACATACATTAAATAACCTTACCAACCAGTCAACAATACAGTCACCCCCTTTTTTAATAAATTCCACTGCAATACCATCCAAACCTGCTGCCTTGCCGGCTTTCATCTTCCGCAAAGCTTTTACTACCTCTCCTCTGTTTACCAAATCATTTTCCCTAACCCTCTCACTTTGCACACCACCTCGACCCAAACACCCTATATCTGCCACTCTGTCATCAGACACATTCAACAAACCTTCAAAATACTCATTCCATCTCCTTCTCACATAAAATATATTTATAATAGCAAAATTAAACATGGCTCTCTCGTAACATAATACAATTTATACTTGATACATTGATCTCTCTTACTTTACTTAACAACTCTGGCAAATATACTTGCCTCAATTATATAACATAAGTATTGGAAATGTGTACAGAAGCATTATAAATTTACCAACAGCTTTGTATCACATCCTTTCTTTATGGCCATTCTGTGAGTGAGAAAGCTGGTCTTTTTCTTCCAGTTTGTATACAAATACTTCCTATTACTTTCTCTTGTCTTTAACATATATTTTTTCCTTCCATGACTTGTACTAAGTGAAAATATTTATCAATATTCAATCACAATCTATTAAACAAAATTTCCTATTATAACATACAATGATAAAAAAACCCTCAAAACAATATGATGTAGACTGGATAATGTAACAGAAAATTGAACGTATCATTCGTTAAAGAAAACTTAATAAGATATGATGGATAACTAAAACAATTATCAGTAAAGAAGGGGGAGAATTGTAACCTCTGGCTAACAAGCTTTGTGGACAACAGTCTGTATGACCAGTAGGCTCTGTGGCTAGAAGTACTTGACCAGCTCTGCAGTCCACCCTCTGTTCTACTACAGCCCTTTAGCTCTCCTGGGCCTCTGCAAAACTGCTCCAACTTCAGAGTTAAATCACTTCTCGAGTTTCGCCTGTTTTTTGCAGTCGTACTTTTGAAACAAAGTTTGGTATCCTGATCATCGTTTCGGGTTAGAAAAAAATGAATGAAAGAGTAATTTGGCTAACAGCTTAATTCACCTATTAAATGCATACTTGAATAGCTTTCATCGTCAAACAGAAACAAACACACATATGGCCCTCTTACCCACGCCTATCAAACACCGTCTTCTAGACCACATTTCTGCTAGACCACATTTGCTCCCTAGAGAGTTATATTGCGGATGATATAAGCTTAGCTCAATTAGAAATAACGAAAGTACTTCCCACGCTAGAAATGATCGCCAAAAGACTGGCATTTTTGATAAGTTTGTTAGTACAGATGATGTCATGTTTCCGTACTGTAGTCATCACAGGACACAACAGTTCTTAAAAACTAAAACTGTCAGGCATGGATAGAAAATATGGATGTTCCGGAGTGAGATGGCTTTCCTTACATCTTTTCCAATCACAGTGGAAAAGGAATCCAAACGTTTCCTATAGGATTCCGTGTTGCAGCTAGTCGTCAGTGAAAACATAATCTTACTTTTTTTTTCTGATATTCGTACAAGTTATAATAAGCTAATGGTTGAGTTGATTCAGCCAAACACTCGTGTCGATGGAACTGTCTGCAACACGACGTCGATCTGGACTTTGCCCTTTCTTGTCGAAGAAGCAAAGAGAAAAACAAGATTATGGATCATGTGATTACAGGTCAAGATGGGAGGGTGTTGTGTGCAAAGCGGGATAGTGATATATGTTGCCAGTAACTTCTGCGGTGTCAATTCAGTTCAGAAGATTGAAAAGCGAGAGAGAGAGGAAAAAAAAAGACAGTCAGGGGACATACCACATCAACATGTACAAGAAGATGTGAGGAGTCGATAAAATGTGACCATCATGTAGGCCAAGTTTCCGCTGAAGCGAAGGTTTCGAGACAGCTAAAAGGAATTGTTGATGTGAATGTAGATAAACTTCTCGAAGTATATATGGATCCTATATCAAGATAGAAAGGGTAAACCTTAAAGGAAAATATTGTTATACTGCTGAAAGGAAATGCTGCTTTCCAAGCGAAATCACACGAGAAAGCCAGCTACAAATGTCATCAACTTCTAAATCTCATCAGGTGGTAAGAAATTTATTGGAAAATCAGCCGTTGTTTCATTTCATACCCGTAAATGAAAGTCTTTCGGTATCGTTTAAAAATGTTTGTTAACATATAGTACATATAAGCAGAATAAAGTTATGAATGTAAAGCGTTACAATAGTCTTTCTTTTTTTTGTTGGAGGCTTCATTCATGGACAAAAGTCTACATCAAGGCCCGGCATTAATAAATATGTAGAGAAAACTATGAAAGGGAAAAAGAAGAGACGAGTGGAAGTATTCACCATTTAAGGAGGAAGTGAAAAATCTGTCTTAAACATAAGCTTACGCTGTACATTGTTAAGAATGGTGTCAGGGGAAGTGTCGTCGACAGCTCGAGGTGCAAGAAAAGAATGAGTCATGAGCGCCCCGACAGAGATTTTATGGCCGTGGTAAGCAATGCTGCTCCTCTCACTGTGCCACGATCAATGATATTGCTCCTCCCTACTCACAAACGTCATTACTAAGAGCAATACAGGTTACTGATCGACGTGCGCTTCCCACAATCTTTTACATTCTTTATGATTATTGAATTGCATACTGCGACTGGTCGTCTGGACGAATACACCTAAGAAAATCGAAAGTTTATGCAGGAATTAGCATTGTGTGAATATAATCAAAATTTATTAACGTGTAGCTTGCTTAATGTTTTTCTCGATACCTGATCGCCGCTTCCCATGTTGACTAGGAAACACTTGGAACAGACTAAGGAAGGCCACAGTCGCTTACACTCATTCTCTAGCCGTCATGTGTAATGCATCGAAACCACAGCTCCCTATCCACATCCAGGCCCCACTGGCCTTTCCATGGTTTTCCCTACCGCTTCATATGCCCTGGGTCAGGCTACTGAAAACATGTCAATTCTGTATAACAGATCTTTCCAATTCACCCTACCCCGTGGATGCCAATCACCCTCTTGCATGCTCTTTAATGATAGGATCTAATTCAATCATTCCCTACATGTCTTGCTCTTTTCAATGTTGGCACTAATCTTATTACACCTCTCAAGATTCTCTCAAGTCTGATTTCATCTTTCTGATGCAAGAAAACCATAATGGTACCGGCTGGTCAATATGTAGCCTTACACGCGAATCATAGAGCGTGAACAAGGTATCCTCTGTACTGACTGATCAAGCTGTGGTCTTATAAGCAAATCGCAAAGCATTAAAAGTTTGATGACACCCACCTGTGTCGTACAGATGACAATGTTAGAAAAGAAAGTTGCGGCTTTTGCAGAGGACACTAAAAGGACGTGAAAAACTCAGTTGATCGAAAAAAGTTGAACAAAGTCTCAGGTAGACTAAAAAGTATGAATACAATTTCTTCTGAGACCCAAGAAAAGTCTGTGACTGTGACTGAGAAAGTGTATGTGCATTTAGGGATGTAATGTAAGAAAAAAAAAAGCCAGCTACCAGTTCTTTTAACAAAGAAATTTTCGAAAGAGCTGAAGGATTTCCTTTGCTTTTAATAGATACGATTAGCATCAAAATTTCTGGACACCCATTTCAGATATTCGATAGGAAGAGTCACGTTAAGTAGGGGAGAAAATATGAGAATGACTGCGACAAGTAAGAAAGTATACAAAGGAGGAAACATAATCACCTCAGACGACGGGGATGAACTGTAATTCCCAAAGATGAAAAGAAATGATGGAATGATTAATTGCTGTGACGTAAGAGAGGCGAGAACAGTGAAATACAGACGTGCCAGGATGGTCGGTGCGATTATGGTTTCATCGTACGAAAAAAAAATGAGGCACGAGGAAGTTTGGACACACATACAAATGAATCGGGGGAAGGTTGATGGAGTGCAAAGGCATTTAAACAGCAAGAGATCACTGGGCCCTTTCAAAGCTGTTTGTGTTGGAGTATTTGATATAAGAATTATAGATAAATGAGATAGGACGAGAAAGATACATATACTTAAAACAGAAAAATACTGTAAACTTTCATGTAACTAAGGA
Source organism: Panulirus ornatus (assembly GCF_036320965.1). Classification (NCBI taxonomy): domain Eukaryota; kingdom Metazoa; phylum Arthropoda; class Malacostraca; order Decapoda; family Palinuridae; genus Panulirus; species Panulirus ornatus. Next base: position 625,231 of record NC_092260.1, read on the forward strand.
AACGCAAATACCAGCAGTCCTGAATTTGTTGCGAAATATTTAGCAAATTATGTCCATATTACCGGAGCAAATGGTATACGTGCAATGATGTGCAAAACATCTACTTATAACAGTAATTCAAGATGATATGAAGGAATGCGTATTACTATAATAAATTTGGAGAAAACACATGGTTAAGAAGGTTCTACTCTACAAATCTGTAAATTTGTTATTCATATTACATTGATAATTTTCTGATTACGCTCCTTGCGAATACTACAGATGAAGTTACAATGTACTGCGTTAAGGTGAGCTTGGTAAGGTTAAGCGTGGTAACAAATTGTATTGCTTTCAAAATTGAATAGTGAATAAGGAACGCAAGATATGATAGATGGATGGCATTTCATTTGCATGTTCTGTTGAAAAGACTGATGTACCTGGCTTTTATGTATATGGCTCATATATACATTTGCGACTGTTCTGAGCGCAAAGAACGGTGGGAACCGGCAATAATGAAAATGGATGATATTTGACTTGCCCATAGATTTGAGAGAGAAGCAAATATCTGATGTAAGTTTCTCAAGATGGACCAGGTTTTTGGAAGAGGATGGATGTATTAATGAACTGGGGTCAGGTATGCAAAATGCAAAGAAACCTCATAGGGGAATAGGAAGATTATATGTGCAGGAAAAGAGAAGTTTAGCTAGCAATGAAATATATAGATGATATCGGTAGAAATGCAAAGAAAGACTAGCAAGTGCAAGTCTTATTAATTTTCCTTTTATGGACTGTCTTTTAAGTACATAAGTACCAGTCATATCATGGATATCATTAGGTAAAAATCAGTTTCACTCCAGTTGTAACTAACCTTATGGGTGATATCTTCCACTCAATATATATTGAGACTGTGTGCAAGATGTCTTGGAACTCATTTTGTCATTAACTTGCCTATCCCTCAACCCTGCTATACCTAATAACCTTGCTTTTATTTACATTTACTGTCAACGTTCTCCTTTCACATACTATTCCAAACTCAGTCACCAACTTCTGCAGATTCTCACTAGAATCCGCCACCAGAACTGTATAATAAGCAAATAACATCTGACTCAGTTATAGGCCCTCTCATCCTCAACCGACTGCATACTCGCCCCTATCTCCAAGACTCACGTTTCCTCCCTCCCCACCCAATACATAAAAAAGTTTGTTAACCATGGTGACATCACAAACATCTGCCGCAAGCCAACCCTCACTTGGAACCATTCACTCTCCTATCCTCTTACTCGTACACATGCCTTATATCCTCGATAGAAACTTCTCACTGTTTCTATCAGCTTTCCTCCAACACCATATTCTCTTAAGACCTTCCATAAAACATCTCTATCAACCCTGTCATATGTCTTCTCCAGATCCATAATTACCACATACAGATCCATCTGTTTTTCTAAGTATTTCTGACACACATTCTTCAAAGCAAACATCTAATCCACACATCCTCTACCATTTCTGACACCACACTGATCCTCTCCAATCTGATGCTTTGTACATTCCTTCACGCTTTCAGTTATAACCCTCCTGTACAACTTACCAGGTCTATTCAACAAACCTATCCTTTTGTAGTATGAAATCTCTCATTTATCTCCACTGCTGTCATACATTGGCATTATACATGCATTCAGTATTCCTCATGCACAATGAAAATCCTTACCAACCAGTTAAGAAGACAATCATTCCCATTCTTAACAAATTCAGCTGCGATACCATCCATTCCGGTCGCCTTGCCAAATTTCAACTTCCTCAAGGCTTTTACCACCTGTTTTCTCTTCACCAAACCACTCTCCATGACTCTCATTTCGTGTAACATCTCGACCAAAACACCCTATATCTGCCACTCTATCGCCAAACACATTCAACAATTCTTCAGAAAACTCACTCCATCGCACTTCATCACTACCCGTTATCACTTCCTCATTCGTCCACTTCACCAATGTTCCTATTTATTCCTTTGCTTTTCGCACATTATCTACCTCTTTCTAAAGCATATTATCCCCCATAAAATTTACTGATACTCGCTCACCGCGACTCTCATTTGCTATCTTCCTTAGTTTTGCAACCTTCCTCTTGTACCACTGCCGCTTTATCTTTCACATACATATATACGCACGTACAAGTACATATAGATACATGCACATATTCATATATACACATAATAAATCTATCTATCTATCTATCTATCTATCTATCTATCTTATTTTATCTTTTATATTTTGCTTTGTCGCTGTCTCCCGCGTTTGCGAGGTAGCGCATGGAAACAGACGAAAGAAATGGCCCAACCCACCCCCACACACATGTATATACATACACGTCCACACACGCAAATATACATACCTATACAACTCAATGTACACATATATATACACACACAGACACATACATATATACCCATGCACACAATTCACACTGCCTGCCTTTATTCATTCCAATCGCCACCTCGCCACACATGGAATACCATCCCCCTCCCCCCTCATGTGTGCGAGGTAGCGCTAGGAAAAGACAACAAAGGCCCCATTCGTACACACTCAGTCTCTAGCTGTCATGCAATAATGCCCGAAACCACAGCTCCCTTTCCACATCCAGGCCCCACACAACTTTCCATGGATTACCCCAGACGCTTCACATGCCCTGATTCAATCCACTGACAGCACGTCAACCCCGGTATACCACATCGATCCAATTCACTCTATTCCTTGCCCGCCTTTCACCCCCCTGCATGTTCAGGCCCCGATCACTCAAAATCTTTTTCACTCCATCTTTCCACCTCCAATTTGGTCTCCCACTTCTCCTCGGTCCCTCCACCTCCGACACATATATCCTCTTGGTCAATCTTTCCTCACTCATTCTCTCCATGTGCCCAAACCATTTCAAAACACCTTCTTCTGCTCTCTCAACCACGCTCTTTTTATTTCCACACATCTCTCTTACCCTTTCATTACTTACTCGATCAAACCACCTCACACCACACATTGTCCTCAAACATCTCATTTCCAGCACATCCACCCTCCTGCGCACAACTGTATCCATAGCCCAAGCCTCGCAACCATACAACATTGTTGGAACCACTATTCCTTCAAACATACCCATTTTTGCTTTCCGAGATAATGTTCTCGACTTCCACACATTATTCAAGGCTCCCAGGATTTTCGCCCCCTCCCCTACCCTATGATTCACTTCCGCTTCCATGGTTCCATCCGCTGCCAGATCCACTCCCAGATATCTAAAACACTTTACTTCCTCCAGTTTTTCTCCATTCAAACTTACCTCCCAATTGACTTGACCCTCAACCCTACTGTACCTAATAACCTTGCTCTTATTCACATTTACTCTTAACTTTCTTCTTTCACACACTTTACCAAACTGAGTCACCAGCTTCTGCAGTTTCTCACATGAATCAGCCACCAGCGATGTATCATCAGCAAAGAACAACTGACTCACTTCCCAAGTTCTCTCATCCACAACAGACTTCATACTTGCCCCTCTTTCCAAAACTCTTGCATTCACCTCCCTAACAATCCCATCCATAAACAAATTAAACAACCATGGAGACATCACACACCCCTGCCGCAAACCTACATTTACTGAGAACCAATCACTTTCCTCTCTTCCTACACGTACACATGCCTTACATCCTCGACAAAAACATTTCACTGCTTCCAACAACTTGCCTCCCACACCATATATTCTTAATACCTTCCACAGAGCACCTCTATCAACTCTATCATATGCCTTCTCCAGATCCATAAATGCTACATACAAATCCATTTGCTTTTCTAAGTATTTCTCACATACATTCTTCAAAGCAAACACCTGATCCACACATCCTCTACCACTTCTGAAACCACAATGCTCTTCCCCAATCTGATGCTCTGTACATGCCTTCACCCTCTCAATCAATACCCTCCCATATAATTTACCCGGAATACTCAACAAACTTATACCTCTGTAATTTGAGCACTCACTCTTATCCCTTTGCCTTTGTACAATGGCACAATGCACGCATTCCGCCAATCCTCAGGCACCTCACCATGAGTCATACATAAATTAAATAACCTTACCAGTCAACAATACAGTCACCTCCTTTTTTTAATAGATTCCACTGCAACACCATCCAAACCTGCTGCCTTGCCGGCTTTCATCTTCCGCAAAGCTTTTACTACCTCTTCTCTGTTTACCAAATCATTTTCCCTAACCCTCTCACTTTGCACACCACCTCGACCAAAACACCCTATATCTACCACTCTATCATCAAACACATTCAACAAACCTTCAAAATACTCACTCCATCTCCTCACATCACCACTACTTGTTATCACCTCCCCATTAGCGCCCTTCACTGAAGTTCCCATTTGCTCCCTTGTCTGACGCACTTTATTTACCTCCTTCCAGAACATCTTTTTATTCTCCCTAAAATTTAATGATACTCTTTCACCCCAACTCTCATCTATACATATATATATATATATATATATATATATATATATATATATATATATATATATATATATATATATATATATATATATATATATATATATATATATATATATCTTTCTTTCTTTCATGCTATTCGCCATTTCCCGCATTAGCGAGGTAGCGTTGAGAACAGAGGACTGAGCCCTTGAGGGAATATCCTCACCTGGGCCCCTTCTCTGTTCCCTCTTTTGGAAAATTAAAAAAAAAAAGTGAGAGGGGAGAATTTCCAGCCCCCCGCTCACTCCCCTTTTAGTCGCCTATATATGGAGCGGGGGGGGGGGGCAGGAAATCCTCCCCTCTCGTTTTTTTTTTTTTTTTCCAAAAGAAGGAACAGAGGGGGTCAAGTGAGGATATTCCAAAAAAGGCCCAGTTCTCTGTTCTTAACGCTACCTCGCTAACGCGGGAAATGGCGAATAGTTTAAAAGAAAAAGAAATATATATTTTTTTTTCTTTTTTTGCTTTGTCGCTGTCTCCCGCGTTTGCGAGGTAGCGCAAGGAAACAGACGAAAGAAATGGCCCAACCCACCCCCATACACATGTATATACATACGTCCACACACGCAAATATACATACCTACACAGCTTTCCATGGTTTACCCCAGACGCTTCACATGCCTTGATTCAATCCACGGACAACACGTCAACCCCGGTATACCACATCGCTCCAATTCACTCTATTCCTTGCCCTCCTTTCACCCTCCTGCATGTTCAGGCCCCGATCACACAAAATCTTTTTCACTCCATCTTTCCACCTCCAATTTGGTCTCCCTCTTCTCCTCGTTCCCTCCACCTCCGACACATATATTCTCTTGGTCAATCTTTCCTCACTCATTCTCTCCATGTGCCCGAACCATTTCAAAACACCCTCTTCTGCTCTCTCAACCACGCTCTTTTTATTTCCACACATCTCTCTTACCCTTACGTTACTTACTCGATCAAACCACCTCACACCACACATTGTTCTCAAACATCTCATTTCCAGCACATTCATCCTCCTGCGAACAACTGTATCCATAGCCCACGCCTCGCAACCATACAACATTGTTGGAACCACTATTCCTTCAAACATACCCATTTTTGCTTTCCGAGATAATGTTCTCGACTTCCACACATTCTTCAAGGCTCCCAGAATTTTCGCCCCCTCCCCCACCCTATGATCCACTTCCGCTTCCATGGTTCCATCCGCTGCCAGATCCACTCCCAGATATCTAAAACACTTCACTTCCTCCAGTTTTTCTCCATTCAAACTCACCTCCCAATTGACTTAAACCTCAACCCTACTGTACCTAATAACCTTGCTCTTATTCACATTTACTCTTAACTTTCTTCTTTCACACACTTTACCAAACTGAGTCACCAGCTTCTGCAGTTTCTCACATGAATCAGCCATCAGCCACCAGCGCTGTATCATCAGCGAACAACAACTGACTCACTTCCCAAGCTCTCTCATCCCCAACAGACTTCATACTTGCCCCTCTTTCCAAAACTCTTGCATTCACCTCCCCTAACAACCCCATCCATAAACAAATTAAACAACCATGGAGACATCACACACCCCTGCCGCAAACCTACATTCACTGAGAACCAATCACTTTCCTCTCTTCCTACACGTACACATGCCTTACATCCTCGATAAAAACTTTTCACTGCTTCTAACAACTTGCCTCCCACACCATATATTCTTAATACCTTCCACAGAGCATCTCTATCAACTCTATCATATGCCTTCTCCAGATCCATAAATGCTACATACAAATCCATTTGCTTTTCTAAGTATTTCTCACATACATACTTCAAAGCAAACACTTGATCCACACATCCTCTACCACTTCTGAAACCATACTGCTCTTCCCCAATCTGATGCTCTGTACATGCCTTCACCCTCTCAATCAATATCCTCCTATATAATTTACCAGGAATACTCAACAAACTTATACCTCTGTAATTTGAGCACTCACTCTTATCCCCTTTACCTTTGTACAATGGCACTATGCACGCATTCCGCCAATCCTCAGGCACCTCACCATGAGTCATACATACATTAAATAACCTTACCAACCAGTCAACAATACAGTCACCCCCTTTTTTAATAAATTCCACTGCAATACCATCCAAACCTGCTGCCTTGCCGGCTTTCATCTTCCGCAAAGCTTTTACTACCTCTTCTCTGTTTACCAAATCATTTTCCCTAACCCTCTCACTTTGCACACCACCTCGACCAAAACACACTATATCTGCCACTCTATCATCAAACACATTCAACAAACCTTCAAAATACTCACTCCATCTCCTTCTCACATCACCACTACTTGTTATCACCTCCCCATTTGCGCCCTTCACTGAAGTTCCCATTTGCTCCCTTGTCTTACGCACTTTATTTACCTCCTTCCAGAACATCTTTTTATTCTCCCTAAAATTTAATGATACTCTCTCACCCCAACTCTCATTTGCCCTTTTTTTCACCTCTTGCACCTTTCTCTTGACCTCCTGTCTCTTTCTTTTATACATCTCCCACTCAATTGCATTTTTTCTCTGCAAAAATCGTCCAAATGCCTCTCTCTTCTCTTTCACTAATACTCTTACTTCTTCATCCAACCACTCAATACCCTTTCTAATCAACCCACCTCCCACTCTTCTCATGCCACAAGCATCTTTTGCGCAATCCATCACTGATTCCCTAAATAAATCCCATTCCTCCCCCACTCCCCTTACTTCCATTGTTCTCACCTTTTTCCATTCTGTACTCAGTCTCTCCTGGTACTTCCTCACACAAGTCTCCTTCCCAAGCTCACTTACTCTCACCACCCTCTTCACCCCAACATTCACTCTTTTTTTCTGAAAACCCATACAAATCTTCACCTTAGCCTCCACAAGATAATGATCAGACATCCCTCCAGTTGCACCTCTCAGCACATTAACATCCAAAAGTCTCTCTTTCGCGCGCCTGTCAATTAACACGTAATCCAATAACGCTCTCTGGCCATCTCTCCTACTTACATAAGTATACTTATGTATATCTCGCTTTTTAAACCAGGTATTCCCAATCATCAGTCCTTTTTCAGCACATAAATCTACAAGCTCTTCACCATTTCCATTTACAACACTGAACACCCCATGTATACCAATTATTCCCTCAACTGCCACATTGCTCACCTTTGCATTCAAATCACCCATCACTATAACCCGGTCTCGTGCATCAAAACCACTAACACACTCATTCAGCTGCTCCCAAAACACTTGCCTCTCATGATCTTTCTTCTCATGCTCAGGTGCATATGCACCAATAATCACCCATCTCTCTCCATCAACTTTCAGTTTTACCCATATTAATCGAGAATTTACTTTCTTACATTCTATCACATACTCCCACAACTCCTGTTTCAGGAGTATTGCTACTCCTTCCCTTGCTCTTGTCTTCTCACTAACCCCTGACTTTACTCCCAAGACATTCCCAAACCACTCTTCCCCTTTATCCTTGAGCTTCGTTTCACTCAAAGCCAAAACATCCGGGTTCCTTTCCTCAAACATACTACATATCTCTCCTTTTTTCACATCTTGGTTACATCCACACACATTTAGGCACCCCAATCTGAGCCCTCGAGGAGGATGAGCACTCCCCGCGTGACTCCTTCTTCTGTTTCCCATTTTAGAAAGTTAAAAAAATACGAGGGGAGGATTTCTGGCCCCCCGCTCCCGTCCCCTCTAGTCGCTTTCTACGACACGCGGGGAATGCGTGGGAAGTATTCTTTCACCCCTATCCCCAGGGATAATATACATATATATATATATACATATACACATACACACACACATACATACGCACATATACACACACACACACATACATATATATACATATGAAAAATGTAAGAAACAATTTAGAAAACTGAAACTTCTAGCTTGAAATGAAATGAAAAAATGGATGTCACATAATGGTTCAATCTCTGGCTATGGAAAAAGGAAATGTATAATTTATTTACACAAACGTTAATAGTAGTTCTCATCAATTTGACCACTGTATCAATAAGCTTCAATGTCTAAGCTATATTTTTTCCAATTTCACTATTTTCTTGTCCAAGCACCATGTATGAAAACTATCACTCCAGTAACACAACTCTAAACATTTACTTCCCCTTTAAAAAAGTTCTGGGGAAGTCTGTCTCGATACACTGCGGGACACTCTACCACCTGGCGAGGTTTGTGTTGCAATGGTTCTTGATTCACAAACGTAGTAGCATCACTGGTGGGCCAAGGTATATATATATATATATATATATATATATATATATATATATATATATATATATATATATATATATATATATATATATATATATATATATATATATATATATATATATATATATATATATATATATATATATATATATATATATATATATATATATATATATATATATATATATATATATATATATATATATATATATATACATATATATATATACATATATATATATATATATATATATATATATATATATCTATTATTTATTCATCTATCATACTTTGTCGCTGTCTTCCGCGTCAGCGAGGTAGCGCAAAGAAACAGACGAAAGAATGGCCCCATCCACCCACCTACACCTGTATATACATACACGTCCACACACCCACATATACATATATACACATGTACATCATTCATACTTGCTGTCTTTATTTATTCCCGTCACCACCCCGCCACACATGAAATGACAACCCCTTCCCCCGAATGTGCGCGAGGTAGCGCAGGGAAAGACAACAAAGGCCACATTCGTTCACACTCAGTCTCTAGCTGTCATGTATAATGCATCGAAACCACACGTCACTTTCCATATCCAGGCCTCCACAAAACTTTCCATGGTTTACCCCAGACGCTTCATATGCCCTGGTTCACTCCATTGACAGCACCTCGACCCCGGTACACCATATAATTACAATTCACTCTATTCCTTGCATGCCTTTCACCCCTCTGCATGTTCAGGCCCCGATTGCTCAAAATCTTTTACACTCCATCTTTCCACCTCCAATTTGCCCTCCCACTTCTCCTCGTTCCCTCCACCTCTAACACATATATTCTCTTTGTCAATCTCTCCTCACTCATTCTGTCCATGTGACCGAACGATTTCACAACTCAATCTTCTGCTCTCTCAACCACACTCTTTTTATCACCACACATCTCTCTTACCCTTTCATTACCTACTCGATCAAACCACCTCGCAACACATATTGTCTTCAAACATCTCATTTCCAACACATCCACCCTCCTCCAAACAACTCTATCTACAGCCCATGCCTAGCAACCATGTAACATTGTTGGAACAACTATTTCTTCAAACATACCCATTTTTGCTTTCCGAGATAATGTTCTCGACTTCCACACATTTTTCAACGCTCCCAGAAATTTCGCCCCCCCCCCATCATGTGACACACTTCCGCTTCCATGGTTCCATCCGCTGCCAAATCCTATCCCAGATATCTAAAACACTTCACTTCCTCCAGTTTTTCTCCATTCAAACTTACATCCCAACTGACTTGTCCCTCAACCCTACTGTACCTAAGAACCTTGCTCTTATTCACATTTACTTTCCGCTTTCTTCCTTCACATACTTTACCAAACTCAGTCACCAGCTTCCGCAGTTTCTCACCCAAATCAGCCACCAGTGATGTATCATCAGCGAACAACAACTGACTCACTTCCCAAGGTCTCTTCCCCACAACAGACTGCTTACTTGCCCCTCTCTTCAAAACCCTTGCATTCACCTCCCTAACAACCCCATCCATAAACAAATTAAACAACCATGGAGACATCATGAACCTCTGCCGCAAACCGACATTAACTGAGAACCAATCACTTTCCTCTCTTCCTACACGTACACATGCCGTACATCCTCGATAAAAACTTTTCATTGCTTCTAACAATTTGCCTCCCTCACAATATATTCTTAATACCTTCCACAGAGCATCTCTATTAACTCTATCATAAGTCTTCTCCAGATCCATGAATGCTACATACAAATTCATTTGCTTTTCTAAGTATTTCTCGCATACATTCGTCAAAGCAAACACCTGATCCACACATCCTCTACCATCCTCTACCACCAAACGTATACCTCTGTAATTTGAACACTCACCTTTATCCCCTTTGCCTTTGTACAATGGCACTATATATGCATTTTGTCAATCCTCAGGCACATCACCATGAGTCATACATACATTGAATATCTTACCAACCAGTCAACAACACAGTTGCCCCCTTTTTTAATAAATTCCACTGCAATACCATCCAAACCCGCTGCCTTGCCAGCTTTCATCTTCTGCAAAACTTTTACTACCTCTCCTCCGTTTACCAAATCATTCTCCCTAACCCTCTCACTTTCCACACCACCTCGACCAAAACACCCTATATCTGCCATTCTATCATCTAACACATTCAACAAACCTTCAAAATACTCACTCCATCTCCTCACATCACCACTACTTGTTATCATCTCTCCATTAGTTCCCTTCACCGATGTTCCCATTTGTTTCTCTTGTCTTACGCACTAAATCTACCTGCTTCCAAAACATCTCTTTATTCCTCCTAAGATTTAATGATACTCTCTCACCCCAACTCTCATTTGCCCTCTTTTTCACCTCTTGCACCTTTCTCTTGACTTCTTGCCTCTTTGTTTTATACATCTCCCAGTCATTTGCACTATTTCGCTACAAAATTCGTCCAGATACCTTTCCCTTCTCTTTCACTAATAATCTTACCTCCTCATCCCACCTCTCACTACCTTTTCTAATCTGCCCATCTCCCACGCTTCTCATGCCACAAGCATCTTTTGCGCAAGCCATCACTGCTTCTTTAATACATCCCATTCCTCCCCCACTCCCCCTATATCCTTTGCTCTCACCTTTTTACAATTCTGCACTCAGTCTCTCCTGGTACTTCCTCACACACGTCTCCTTCTCAAGCTCACTTACTCTCACCACTCTCTTCACCCCAACACTCTCTTTTTCTTTCTGAAAACCTCTACAAACCTTCATCTACGCCTCCACAAGATAATGATCATACATCTCTCCAGTTGCACCTCTCAGCACATTAACATCCAAAAGTCTCTCTTGCGCCTACCAATTAAGACGTAATCCAGTAACGCTCTCTGGCCATCTCTCCTACTTACATACTTACATCTCTTTTTAAACCAGGTATTCCCAATCACCAGTCCCTTTTCAGCACACAAATCTACAAGCTCTTCACCATTTCCATTTACAACACTGAACACCCCATGTACACCAATTATTCCCTTAACTGCCACATTACTCACCTTTGCATTCAAATCACCCATCAGTATATCCCGGTCTCATGAATCAAAACTACTAACACACTCACTCAGCTGCTCCCAGATCCTTGCCTCTCAAAATCTTTCTTCTCATGCCCAGGTACATATGCACCAATAATCACCCAGCTCTCTCCATCCACTTTCAGTTTTACTCATATCAACCTAGAGTTTACTTCCTTACACTATATCACATATTCCCACCACTCCTGCTTCCGGAGTAGTGCTACTCCTTTCCTTGCTCTTGTCCTCTCACCAACCCCTGACTTTACTCCCAAAACATTCCCAATCCACTCTTCCCCTTTACCATTGAGCTTCGTTTCACTCAGAGCCAAAACATCCAGGTTCCATTTCTCAAACGTACTTCCTATCTTTCTTTTTTTCTCATCTTGGTTACATTTACACTCATTTAGACACCCCAATCTGAGCCTTCGAGGATGATGAGCACTCCCCGCGTGACTCCTTCTGTTTCCCCTTTCAGAAAATTGAAATACAAGGAGGGGAGGGTTTCTAGCCCCCTGCTTCCGTCCCCTTTAGTCGCCTTGTACGACACGTAAGGAATGCGTGGGAAGTATTCTTTCTCTCCTATCACCAGTGATGTATATACATATATATATATATATATATATATATATATATATATATATATATATATATATATATATATATATATATATACACATATATATGAAAATTAAGCAAAGTGGACAAAATTTCAGATATCAGTATCTTTCAACTAGAACGTAAACAGTTTGGAGCCATTATCACGGGCACTGACCAAGCACTTACTCATGCAATGACCACAGGCCATGGTGAAGGTTGTGAAATTAAGAACTGCACATTCAGCTTACGTGACAGGTGCCTATGCAGTTACATTGACTCAAGAATATGTGTAGCTGTTCCTTTTATGTGTAGTTGTAAGAGTACACGGTTCCTTAGAAGACGTATTGTCATCAGGTATATATGTTATTACAAACAACTGCTTTGGCAATCAGGGAGGTTCATGGTACATTACACTCTTTATCTCTTCATCGTTGATATTTGGAATGCGATGTATACTAATGCTAATTTTTGTAACCATAAATTCTTTACAAGTTCCGTTGCTTTTCATACTTGAATTTTGTACAGTATGCTTGGTCCCAGAGAAAGAAAGTGATTCTTGTAATAACCTAGAACTCCTACATTTAAAATGAATTTGAAAAATCCTACTGCATGTAGCACATGATGACAAAGTATTATGAATATTGCTTTTAGTTTATCCATGGGGAAAGGGGAGAAAGAACACTTCTCACGTATTCCTTGCGTGTCGTAGGCGAAAAAAAGGGAAGGGAGCGGGAGCTGGAAATCCTCCCCTCTCGGTTGTAATTTTCCAAAAGAAGGAACAGAGAATGGGTCAAGTGAGGGTATATATCCTAAATATATATATTTATATATATATATATATATATATATATATATATATATATATATATATATATATATATATATATATATATATATATATATATATATATATATATATATTATTTTTTTTATTATACTTTGTCGCTGTCTCCCGCGTTTGCGAGGTAGCGTAAGGAAACAGACGAAAGAAATGGCCCAACCCCCCCCCCATACATATGTATATACATACGTCCACACACGCAAATATACATACCTACACAGCTTTCCATGGTTTACCCCAGACGCTTCACATGCCTTGATTCAATCCACTGACAGCACGTCAACCCCGGTATACCACATCGCTCCAATTCACTCTATTCCTTGCCTCCTTTCACCCTCCTGCATGTTCAGGCCCCGATCACACAAAATCTTTTTCACTCCATCCTTCCACCTCCAATTTGGTCTCCCTCTTCTCGTTCCCTCCACCTCCGACACATATATCCTCTTGGTCAATCTTTCCTCATTCATTCTCTCCATGTGCCAAAACCACTTCAAAACACCCTCTTCTGCTCTCTCAACCACGCTCTTTTTATTTCCACACATCTCTCTTACCCTTACGTTACTCACTCGATCAAACCACCTCACACCACACATTGTCCTCAAACATCTCATTTCCAGCACATCCATCCTCCTGCGCACAACTCTATCCATAGCCCACGCCTCGCAACCATACAACATTGTTGGAACCACTATTCCTTCAAACATACCCATTTTTGCTTTCCGAGATAATGTTCTCGACTTCCACACATTCTTCAAGGCTCCCAGAATTTTCGCCCCCTCCCCCACCCTATGATCCACTTCCGCTTCCATGGTTCCATCCGCTGCCAGATCCACTCCCAGATATCTAAAACACTTCACTTACTCCAGTTTTTCTCCATTCAAACTCACCTCCCAATTGACTTGACCCTCAACCCTACTGTACCTAATAACCTTGCTCTTATTCACATTTACTCTTAACTTTCTTCTTCCACACACTTTACCAAACTCAGTCACCAGCTTCTGCAGTTTCTCACATGAATCAGCCACCAGCGCTGTATCATCAGCGAACAACAACTGACTCACTTCCCAAGCTCTCTCATCCCCAACAGACTTCATACTTGCCCCTCTTTCCAAAACTCTTGCATTTACCTCCCTAACAACCCCATCCATAAACAAATTAAACAACCAAGGAGACATCACACACCCCTGCCGCAAACCTACATTCACTGAGAACCAATCACATTCCTCTCTTCCTACACGTACACATGCCTTACATCCTCGATAAAAACTTTTCACTGCTTCTAACAACTTTCCTCCCACACCATATATTCTTAATACCTTCCACAGAGGTAATAAGAATATATATATATATATATATATATATATATATATATATATATATATATATATATATATATATATATATATATATATATATATATATATATATATATATATATCATTATATTTTTTTTATTATACTTTGTCGCTGTCTCCCGCGTTTGTGAGGTAGCGCAAGGAGACAGACGAAAGAAATGGCCCCCCCCATACACATGTATATACATACGTCCACACACGCAAATATACATACCTACACAGCTTTCCATGGTTTACCCCAGACGCTTCACATGCCTTGATTCAATCCACTGACAGCACGTCAACCCCGGTATACCACATCGCTCCAATTCACTCTATTCCTTGCCCTCCTTTCACCCTCCTGCATGTTCAGGCCCCGATCACACAAAATCTTTTTCACTCCATCCTTCCACCTCCAATTTGGTCTCCCTCTTCTCCTTGTTCCCTCCACCTCCGACACATATATCCTCTTGGTCAATCTTTCCTCACTCATTCTCTCCATGTGCCCAAACCACTTCAAAACACCCTCTTCTGCTCTCTCAACCACGCTCTTTTTATTTCCACACATCTCTCTTACCCTTACGTTACTTACTCGATCAAACCACCTCACACCACACATTGTCCTCAAACATCTCATTTCCAGCACATCCATCCTCCTGCGCACAACTCTATCCATAGCCCACGCCTCGCAACCATACAACATTGTTGGAACCACTATTCCTTCAAACATACCCATTTTTGCTTTCCGAGATAATGTTCTCGACTTCCACACATTCTTCAAGGCCCCCAGAATATTCGCCCCCTCCCCCACCCTATGATCCACTTCCGCTGTCATGGTTCCATCCGCTGCCAGATCCACTCCCAGATATCTAAAACACTTCACTTCCTCCAGTTTTTCTCCATTCAAACTCACCTCCCAATTGACTTGACCCTCAACTCTACTGTACCTAATAACCTTGCTCTTATTCACATTTACTCTTAACTTTCTTCTTCCACACACTTTACCAAACTCAGTCACCAGCTTCTGCAGTTTCTCACATGAATCAGCCACCAGCGCTGTATCATCAGCGAACAACAACTGACTCACTTCCCAAGCTCTCTCATCCCCAACAGACTTCATACTTGCCCCTCTTTCCAAAACTCTTGCATTTACCTCCCTAACAACCCCATCCATAAACAAATTAAACAACCAAGGAGACATCACACACCCCTGCCGCAAACCTACATTCACTGAGAACCAATCACTTTCCTCTCTTCCTACACGTACACATGCCTTACATCCTCGATAAAAACTTTTCACTGCTTCTAACAACTTTCCTCCCACACCATATATTCTTAATACCTTCCACAGAGCATCTCTATCAACTCCATCATATGCCTTCTCCAGATCCATAAATGCTACAAACAAATCCATTTGCTTTTCTAAGTATTTCTCACATACATTCTTCAAAGCAAACACCTGATCCACACATCCTCTACCACTTCTGAAACCACACTGCTCTTCCCCAATCTGATGCTCTGTACATGCCTTCACCCTCTCAATCAATACCCTCCCATATAATTTACCAGGAATACTCAACAAACTTATACCTCTGTAATTTGAGCACTCACTCTTATCCCCTTTGCCTTTGTACAATGGCACTATGCACGCATTCCGCCAATCCTCAGGCACCTCACCATGAGTCATACATACGTTAAATAACCTTCCCAACCAGTCAACAATACAGTCACCCCCTTTTTTAATAAATTCCACTGCAATACCATCCAAACCTGCTGCCTTGCCGGCTTTCATCTTCCGCAAAGCTTTCACTACCTCTTCTCTGTTTACCAAATCATTTTCCCTAACCCTCTCACTTTGCACACCACCTCGACGAAAACACCCTATATCTGCCACTCTATCATCAAACACATTCAACAAACCTTCAAAATACTCACTCCATCTCCTTCTCACATCACCACTACTTGTTATCACCTCCCCATTTGCGCCCTTCACTGAAGTTCCCATTTGCTCCCTTGTCTTACGCACTTTATTTACCTCCTTCCAGAACATCCAGAACATATATATATATATATATATATATATATATATATATATATATATATATATATATATATATATATATATATATATATATATATGTATCCCTGGGAGTAGAGGAGAAAGAATACTTCCCACGCATTCCTCACGTGTCGTAGAAGGCGACTGAAGGGGACGGGAGCGGGGGGCTAGAAATCCTCCCCTCCTTGTATTTTAACTTTCTACAAGGGGAAACAGAAGAAGGAATCAGGCGGGGAGTGCTCATCCTCCTCGAATGCTACGACTGGTGTGTCTAAATGTGTGTGGATGTAACCAAGATTAGAAAAAAGGAGAGATAGGTAGCATGTTTGAGGAAAGGAACTTGAATGTTTTGGTTCTGGGTGAAACGAAGCTCAAGGGTAAAGGGGAAGAGTGGTTTGGGAATGTCTTGGGAGTAAAGTCAGGGGTTAGTGCGAGGACAAGAGCAAGGGAAAGAGTAGCACTACTCCTGAATCAGGAGTTGTGGGAGTATCTGATAGCATGTAAGAAAGTAAATTCTCGATTGATATGGGTAAAACTGAAAGTTGATGGAGAGAGATGGGTGATTATTGGTGCATATGCACCTGGGCATGAGAAGAAAGATCATGAGAGGCGAGTGTTTTGGGAGCAGCTGAATGAGTGTGTTAGTGGTTTTGATGCACAAGACCGGGTTATAGTGATGGGTGATCTGAATGCAAAAGTGAGTAATGTGGCAGTTGAGGGAATAATTGGTATACATGGGGTGTTCAGTGTTGTAAATGGAAATGGTGAGGAGCTTGCAGATTTATGAGGTGAGAAAGGACTGGTGATTGGGAATACCTGATTTAAAAAGCGAGATATACATAAGTATACGTATGTATGTAGGAGAGATGGCCAGAGAGCGTTATTGGACTACGTGTTAATTGATAGGCGCGCGAAAGAGAGACTTTTGGATGTTAATGTGCTGAGAGGTGCAACTGGAGGGATGTCGGATCATTATCTTGTGGAGGCGAAGGTGAAGATTTTAGGGGTTTTCAGAAAAGAAGATGAATGTTGGTGTGAAGAGAGTGGTGAGAGTAAGTGAGCTTGGGAAGGAGACTTGTGTGAGGAAGTACCAGAAGACCATGAGTACAGAACGGAAAAAGGTGAGAACAAAGGTGGTAAGGGGAGTGGTGGAGAATGGGGTGTATTTACGGAAGCAGTGACGGCTTGCGCAAAGGATGCTTGTGGCATGAGAAGCGTGGGAGGTGGGTTGATTAGAAAGGGTAGTGAGTGGTGTGATGAAGAAGTAAGATTATTAGTGAAAGAGAAGAGAGAGACATTTGGTCGATTTTTGCAGGGAAAAAATGCAAATGAGTGGTAGATGTATAAAAGAAAGAGGCAGGAGGTCAAAAGAAAGGTGCAAGAGGTGAAAAAGAGGGCAAATGAGAGTTGGGGTGAGAGAGTATCATTTAATTTTGGGGAGAATAAAAAGATGGTTTGATAGAAGGTAAATAAAGTGCGTAAGACAAGGGAGCAAATGGGAACTTCAGTGAAGGGGGCTAATGGGGAGGTGATAACAAGGAGTGGTGATGTGAGAAGGAGATGGAGTGAGTATTTTGAAGGTTTGTTGAATGTGTTTGATGATAGAGTGGCAGATATAGGGTGTTTTGGTCGATGCGGTGTGCAAAGTGAGATGGTTAGGAAAAATGATTTGGTAAACAGAGAACAGGTAGTGAAACCTTTACGGAAGATGAAAGCCGGCAAGGCAGCAGGTTTGGATGGCATTACAGTGGAATTTATTAAAAAAGGGGGTGACTGTATTGTTGACTGGTTGGTAAGGTTATTCAATATATGTATGATTCATGGTGAGGTGCCTGAGGATTGGCGAAATGCTTGCATAGTGGCATTGTACAAAGGCAAATGGGATAAGAGAGAGTGCTCTAATTACAGAGGTATAAGTTTGTTGAGTATTCCTGGTAAATCATATGGGATGGTATTGATTGAGGGTATTGAGTTGCTTTGTCGCAGTCTCTCGCGTTAGCGAGGTAGCGCAAGGAAACAGAAGAAAGAATGGCCCAACCCACCCACATACACATGTATATACATACACGTCCACACACGCAAATATACATACCTAAACATCTCTATGTATACATATATATACACACACACAGACATATGCATATATACACATGTACATAATTCATACTGTCTGCCTTTAGTCATTCCCATCGCTACCTCGCAACACATGGAATAACAGCCCCCTCTCACCCTTATGTGTGCGAGGTAGCGCTAGGAAATGACAACAAAGGCCCCATTCGTTCATACTCAGTCTCTAGCTGTCATGTAATAATGCACCGAAACCACAGCTCCCTTTCCACATCCAGGCCACACAAAACTGTCCATGGTTTACCCCAGAGGCTCCATATGCCCTGGTTCAATCCATTGACAGCACGTCAACCCGGTATACCACATCGTTCCAGTTCACTCTATTACCTGCACGCCTTTCACCGTCCTGCATGTTCAGGCCCCGATCACACAAAATCTTTTTCACTCCATCTTTCCACCTCCAATTTGGTCTCCCACTTCTCCTCGTTCCCTCCACCTCTGACACATATATCCTCTTGGTCAATCTTTCCTCACTCATTCTCTCCATGTGCCCAAACCATTTCAAAACACCCTCTTCTGCTCTCTCAACCACGCTCTTTTTATTTCCACACATCTCTTTTACCCTTACGTTACTTACTCGATCAAACCAACTCACACCACACATTGTCCTCAAACATCTCATTTCCAGCACATCCACCCTCCTGCGCACAACTCTATCCATAGCCCACGCCTCGCAACCATACAACATTGTTGGAACCACTATTCCTTCAAACATACCCATTTTTGCTTTCCGAGATAATGTTCTCGACTTCCACACATTCTTCAAGGCTCCCAGGATTTTCGCCCCCTCCCCCACCCTATGATCCACTTCCGCTTCCACAGTTCCATCCGCTGCCAGATCCACTCCCAGATATCTATAACACTTTACTTCCTCTAGTTTTTCTCCATTCAAACTTACCTCCCAATTGCCTTGACCCTCAACCCTACTGTACCTAATAACCTTGCTCTAATTCACATTTACTCTTAACTTTCTTCTTTCACACACTTTACCAAACTGAGTCACCAGCTTCTGCAGTTTCTCACATGAATCAGCCACCAGCGCTGTATCATCAGCGAACAACAACTGACTCACTTCCCAAGCTCTCTCATCCACAACAGACTTCATACTTGCCACTCTTTCCAAAACTCTTGCATTCACCTCCCTAACAACCCCATCCATAAACAAATTAAACAACCATGGAGACATCACACACCCCTGCCGCAAACCTACATTCACTGAGAGCCAATCACTTTCCTTTCTTCCTACACGTACACATGCCTTACATCCTCGATAAAAACTTTTCACGGATTCTAACAACTTGCCTCCCACACCATATATTCTTAATACCTTAAACAGAGCATCTCTATCAACTCTATCATATGCCTTCTCCAGATCCATAAATGCTACATAGAAATCCATTTGCTTTTCTAAGTATTTCTCACATACATTCTTCAAAGCAAACACCTGATTCACACATCCTCTACCACTTCTGAAACCACATTGCTCTTCCCCAATCTGATGCTCTGTACATGCCTTCACCCTCTCAATCAATACCCTCCCATATAATTTACCAGGAATACTCAACAAACTTATACCTCTGTAATTTAAGCACTCACTCTTATCCCCTTTGCCTTTGTACAATGGCACTATGCACGCATTCCGCCAATCCTCAGGCACCTCACCATGAGTCATACATACATTAAATAACCTTACCAACCAGTCAATAATACAGTCACCCCCTTTTTTAATAAATTCCACTGCAATACCATCCAAACCTGCTGCCTTGCCGGCTTTCATCTTCCGCAAAGCTTTTACTACCTCTTCTCTGTTTACCAAATCATTTTCCCGAACCCTTTCACTTTGCACACCACCTCGACCAAAACACCCGATATCTGCCACTCTATCATCAAACACATTCAACAAACCTTCAAAATACTCACTCCATCTCCTTCTCACATCACCACTACTTGTTATCACCTCCCCATTTGCGCCCTTCACTGAAGTTCCCATTTGCTCCCTTGTCTTACGCACTTTATTTACCTCCTTCCAAATCATCTTTTTATTCTCCCTAAAATTTAATGATCCTCTCTCACCCCAACTCTCATTTGCCCTCTTTTTCACCTCTTGCACCTTTCTCTTGACTTCCTGTCTCTTTCTTTTATACATCTCCCACTCAATTGCATATTTTCCCTGCAAAAATCGTCCAAATGCCTCTTTCTTCTCTTTCACTAATAATCTTACTTCTTCATTCCGCTACTCACTACCCTTTCTAATCAAACCACCTCCCACTCTTCTCATGCCACAAGCATCTTTTTCGCAATCCATCACTGATTTCCTAGATACATCCCATTCCTCCCCCACTCCCCTTACTTCCATTGATCTCACCTTTTTCCATTCTGTACTCAGTCTCTCCTGGTACATCCTCACACAAGTCTCCTTCCCAAGTTGACTTACTCTCACCACCCTCTTCACCCCAAAATTCACTCTTCTTTTCTGAAAACCCATACAAATCTTCACCTTAGCCTCCACAAGATAATGATCAGACATCCCTCTAGTTGCACCTCTCAGCACATTAACATCCAAAAGTCTCTCTTTCGCGCGCCTGTCAATTAACACGTAATCCAATAACGCTCTCTGGCCATCTCTCCTACATACATACGTATACTTATGAATATCTCGCTTTTTAAACCAGGTATTCCCAATCACCAGTCCTTTTTCAGCACATAAATCTACAAGCTCTTCACGATTTCCATTTACAACACTGAACACCCCATGTATACCAATTATTCCCTCAACTGCCACATTATTCACCTTTGCATTCAAATCACCCATCACTACAACCCGGTCTCGTGCATCAAAACCACTAACACACTCATTCAGCTGCTCCCAAAACACTTGCCTCTCATGATCTTTCTCCTCATGCCCAGGTGCATATGCACCAATAATCACCCATCTCTCTCCATATATATATATATATATATATATATATATATATATATATATATATATATATATATATATATATATATATATATATATATATATATTTTTTTTTTTTTTTTTTCATACTATTCGCCATTTCCCGCGTTTGCGAGGTAGCGTTAAGAACAGAGGACTGGGCCTTAGAGGGAAAATCCTCACCTGGCCCCCTTCTCTGTTCCTTCTTTTGGAAAATCAAAAAAAAACGAGAGGGGAGGATTTCCAGCCACCCGCTCCCTCCCCTTTTAGTCGCCTTCTACGACACGCAGGGAATACGTGGGAAGTATTCTTTCTCCCCTATCCCCAGGGATATATATATATATATATATATATATATATATATATATATATATATATATATATATATATATATCTATATATATATCTATATATATATATATATATATATATATATATATATATATATATATATATATATATATATATATATATATATATATATATATATATATACATATATATATATATATATATATATATATATTCCTGGGGATAGGGGTGAAAGAATACTTCCCACGCATTCCTCACGTGTCGTAGAAGGCGGCTAGAGGGGACGGGAGCTGGGGGGCCAGAAATCCTCCCCTCCTTGTATTTTTAACTTTCTAAAAAATGGTTAGGTTAGGAAGGAGTCACGCGGGGAGTGCTCATCCTCCTCGTAGACTCAGATTGTGGTGTCTAAATGTGTGTGGATGTAACAAGATGGGGAAAAAGGAGAGATAGGTAGTATGTTTGAGGAAAGGAACCTTGATGTTTTGGCTCTGAGTGAAACGAAGCTCAAGGGTAAAGGGGAAGAGTGGTTTGGGAATGTCTTGGGAGTAAAGTCAGGGGTTAGTGAGAGGACAAGAGCAAGGGAAGGAGTAGCAGTACTCCTGAAACAGGAGTTGTGGGAGTATGTGATAGAATGTAAGAAAGTAAATTCTCGATTAATATGGGTAAAACTGAAAGTTGATGGAGAGAGATGGGTGATTATTGGTGCATATGCACCTGGGCATGAGAAGAAAGATCATGAGAGGCAAGTGTTTTCGGAGCAGCTGAATGAGTGTGTTAGTGGTTTTGATGCACGATACCGGGTTATAGTGTTGGGTGATTTGAATGCAAAGGTGAGTAATGTGGCAGTTGAGGGAATAATTGGTATACATGGGGTGTTCAGTGTTGTAAATGGAAATGGTGAAGAGCTTGTAAATTTATGTGCTGAAAAAGGACTGGTGATTGGGAATACCTGGTTTAAAAAGCGAGATATACATAAGTATAGTATGTAAGTAGGAGAGATGGCCAGAGAGCGTTATTGGATTACGTGTTAATTGACAGGAGCGCGAAAGAGAGACTTTTGGATGTTAATGTGGTGAGAGGTGCAACTGGAGGGATGTCTGATCATTATCTTGTGGAGGCTAAGGTGAAGATTTGTATGGGTTTTCAGTAAAGAAGAGTGAATGTTGGGGTGAAGAGGGTGGTGAGAGTAAGTCAGCTTGGGAAGGAGACTTGTGTGAGGAAGTACCTGGAGAGACTGAGTACAGAATGGAAAAAGGTGAGAACAATGGAAGTAAGGGGAGTGGGGGAGGAATGTGATGTATTTAGGGAATCAGTGATGGATTCCGCAAAAGATGCTTGTGGCATGAGAAGAGTGGGAGGTGTGTTGATTAGAAAGGGTAGTGAGTGGTGGGATGAAGAAGTAAGATTATTAGTGAAAGAGAAGAGAGAGGCATTTGGACGATTTTTGCAGGGAAAAAATGAAATTGAGTGGGAGATGTATAAAAGAGACAGGAGGTCAAGAGAAAGGTGCAAGAGGTGAAAAAGAGGGCAAATGAGAGTTGGGGTGAGAGAGTATCATTAAATTTCAGGGAGAATAAAAAGATGTTTTGGAAGGAGGTAAATAAAGTGCGTAAGACAAGGGAGCAAATGGGAACTTCAGTGAAGGGCGTCAATGGGGAGGTGATAACAAGTAGTGGTGATGTGAGAAGGAGATGGAGTGAGTATTTTGAAGGTTTGTTGAATGTGTTTGATGATAGAGTGGCAGATATCGGGTGTTTTGGTCGAGGTGGTGTGCAAAGTGAGAGGGTTAGGGAAAATGATTTTGTAAACAGAGAAGAGGTAGTAAAAGCTTTGCGGAAGATGAAAGCGGGCAAGGCAGCAGGTATGGATGGTATTGCAGTGGAATTTATTTAAAAAGGAGGTGACTGTATTGTTGACTGGTTGGTAAGGCTATTTAATGTATGTATGACTCATGGTGAGGTGCCTGAGGATTGGCGGAATGCATGCATAGTGCCATTGTACAAAGGCAAAGGGGATAAGAGTGAGTGCTCAAATTACAGAGGTATAAGTTTGTTGAGTATTCCTGGTAGATTATATGGGAGGGTATTGATTGAGAGGGTGAAGGCATGTACAGAGCATCAGATTGGGGGAGAGCAATGTGGTTTCAGAAGTGGTAGAGGATGTGTGGATCAGGTGTTTGCTTTGAAGAATGCATGTGAGAATTACTTAGAAAAGCAAATGGATTTGTATGTAGCATTTATGGATCTGGAGAAGGCATATGATAGAGTTGATAGAGATGCTCTGTTTAAGGTATTAAGAATATATGGTGTGGGAGGCAAGTTGTTAGAAGCAGTGAAAAGTTTTTATCGAGGATGTAAGGCATGTGTACGTGTAGGAAGAGAGGAAAGTGATTGGTTCTCAGTGAATGTTTGCGGCAGGGGTGTGTGATGTCTCCATGGTTGATTAATTTGTTTATGGATGGGGTTGTTAGGTAGGTGAATGCAAGAGTTTTTGAAAGAGGGGAAAGTATGAAGTCTGTTGTGGATGAGAGAGCTTGGGAAGTGAGTCAGTTGTTGTTCGCTGATGATACAGCGCTGGTGGCTGATTCATGTGAGAAACTGCAGAAGCGGTTGACTCAGTTTGGTAAAGTGTGTGAAAGAAGAAAGTTAATATTAAATGTGAATAAGAGCAAGGTTATTTGGTACAGTAGAGTTGAGGGTCAAGTCAATTGGGAGGTGAGTTTGAATGGAGAAAAACTGGAGGAGGTAAAGTGTTTTAGATGTCTGGGAGTGGATCTGGCAGCGGATGGAACCATGGAAGCGGAAGTGAATCATAGGGTGGGGGAGGGGGCGAAAATCCCGGGAGCATTGAAAAATGTGTGGAAGTTGAGAACATTATCTCGGAAAGCAAAAATGGGTATGTTTGAAGGAATAGTGGGTCGAACAATGTTGTATGGTTGCGAGGCGTGGGCTATGGATAGAGTTGTGCGCAGGAGGGTGGATGTGCTGGAAATGAGATGTTTGAGGACAATGTGTGGTGTTAGGTGGTTCGATCGATTAAGTGATATAAGGGTAAGAGAGATGTGTGGAAATAAAAAGAGCGTGGTTGAGAGAGCAGAAGAGGGTATTTTGAAATGGTTTGGGCACATGGAGAGAATGAGTGAGGAAAGATTGACCAAGAGAATATATGTGTCGGAGGTGGAGGGAACGAGGAGAAGTGGGAGACCAAATTGGAGGTGGAAAGATGGAGTGAAAAAGATTTTGAGTGATCGGGGCCTGAACATGGAGGAGGGTTAAAGGTGGGCAAGGAATAGAGTGAATTGGAACGATGTGGTATACCGGGGTTGACGTGCTGTCAGTGGATTGAATCAGGGCATGTGAATAGTCTGGGGTAAACCATGGAATGTAGTGTGGGGCCTAGATGTGGAAAGGGAGCTGTGGTTTCGGGCATTATTGCAAGACAGCTGGAGACTGAGTGTGAACGAATGGGGCTTTTGTTATCTTTTCCTAGCGCTACCTCGCTCACAAGAGGGGGGAGGGGGATGGTATTCCATGTGTGGCGAGGTGGCGATGGGAATGAATAAAGGCAGGCAGTGTGAATTGTGTGCATGGGTATATATGTATGTGTCTGCGTGTGTATATATATGTGTACATTGAGATATATGGGTGTGTGTTTGCGTGTGTGGACGTGTGTGTATATACATGTGTATGGGGATGGGTTGGGCTATTTCTTTCTTCTATTTCCTTGCGCTACCTCTCAAATGCGGGAGACAACGACAAAGCAAAATGATAATAATAATAATAAAATATATATATATATATATATATATATATATATATATATATATATATATATATATATATATATATATATATATATATATACATATATATATATATATATACATATATATATATTTTTTTTTTTTTTTTTTTTTTTTTTATACTTTGTCGCTGTCTCCCGCGTTTGCGAGGTAGCGCAAGGAAACAGACGAAAGAAATGGCCCAACCCCCCCCCCATACACATGTACATACACACGTCCACACACGCAAATATACATACCTACACAGCTTTCCATGGTTTACCCCAGACGCTTCACATGCCTTGATTCAATCCACTGACAGCACGTCAAACCCTGTATACCACATCGCTCCAATTCACTCTATTCCTTGCCCTCCTTTCACCCTCCTGCATGTTCAGGCCCCGATCACACAAAATCTTTTTCACTCCATCTTTCCACCTCCAATTTGGTCTCCCTCTTCTCCTCGTTCCCTCCACCTCCGACACATATATCCTCTTGGTCAATCTTTCCTCACTCATTCTCTCCATGTGCCCAAACCATTTCAAAACACCCTCTTCTGCTCTCTCAACCACGCTCTTTTTATTTCCACACATCTCTCTTACCCTTACGTTACTTACTCGATCAAACCAACTCACACCACACATTGTCCTCAAACATCTCATCTCCAGCACATCCATCCTCCTGCGCACAACTCTATCCATAGCCCACGCCTCGCAACCATACAACATTGTTGGAACCACTATTCCTTCAAACATACCCATTTTTGCTTTCCGAGATAATGTTCTTGACTTCCACACATTTTTCAAGGCTCCCAAAATTTTCGCCCCCTCCCCCACCCTATGATCCACTTCCGCTTCCATGGTTCCATCCGCTGACAGATCCACTCCCAAATATCTAAAACACTTCACTTCCTCCAGTTTTTCTCCATTCAAACTCACCTCCCAATTGACTTGACCCTCAACCCTACTGTACCTAATAACCTTGCTCTTATTCACATTTACTCTTAACTTTCTTCTTCCACACACTTTACCAAACTCAGTCACCAGCTTCTGCAGTTTCTCACATGAATCAGCGACCAGCGCTGTATCATCAGCGAACAACAACTGACTCACTTCCCAAGCTCTCTCATCCCCAACAGACTTCATACTTGCCCCTCTTTCCAGGACTCTTACATTTACCTCCCTAACAACCCCATCCATAAACAAATTAAACAACCATGGAGACATCACACACCCCTGCCGCAAACCTACATTCACTGAGAACCAATCACTTTCCTCTCTTCCTACACGTACACATGCCTTACATCCTCGATAAAAACTTTTCACTGCTTCTAACAACTTGCCTCCCACACCATATATTCTTAATACCTTCCACAGAGCATCTCTATCAACTCTATCATATGCCTTCTCCAGATCCATAAATGCTACATACAAATCCATTTGCTTTTCTAAGTATTTCTCACATACATTCTTCAAAGCAAACACCTGATCCACACATCCTCTACCACTTCTGAAACCGCACTGCTCTTCCCCAATCTGATGCTCTGTACATGCCTTCACCCTCTCAATCAATACCCTCCCATATATGTATATATATATATATATTTATATATATATATATATATATATATGTATATATATATATATATATATATATATATATATATATATATATATATATATATATATATATATATATATATATATATATATATATATATATATATATATATATATATATATATATATATATATATATTCTTTCTTTTTCTTTGAAACTATTCGCCATTTCCCGCATTAGCGAGGTAGCGTTAAGAACAGAGGACTGGGCCTTTGAGGGAATACCCTCACCTGGCCCAATTCTCTGTTCCATCTTTTGAAAAAAAAAAAAAAAAAAAAGAAAAAACCGAGAGGGGAGGATTTCCAGCCCCCCGCTCCCTCCCCTTTTAGTCGCCTTCAACGACACGCAGGGAATACGTGGGAAGTGTTCTTAATCCCCTATCCCCAGGGATATATATATATATATATATATATATATATATATATATATATATATATATATATATATATATATATATATATATATATATGTATATATATATATGTATATATATATATATATATATATATATATATATATATATATATATATATATATATATATATATATAAATATATATATAAATATATATATATATATATATATATATATATATATATATATATATATATATATATATATATATATATATATATATATATATATATATATATTTTTTTTTTTTTTTTTTTATACTTTGTCGCTCTCTGCCGCGTTTGCGAGGTAGCGCAAGGGAACAGACGAAAGAAATGGCCCAACCCCTCCCATACACATGTATATACATACGTCCACACACGCAAATATACATACCTACACAGCTTTCCATGGTTTACCCCAGACGCTTCACATGCCTTGATTCAATCCACTGACAGCACGTCAACCCCGGTATACCACATCGCTCCAATTCACTCTATTCCTCGCCCTCCTTTCACCCTCCTGCATGTTCAGGCCCCGATCACACAAAATCTTTTTCACTCCATCTTTCCTCCTCCAATTTGGTCGCCCTCTTCTCCTCGTTCCCTGCACCTCCGACACATATATCCTCTTGGTCAATCTTTCCTCACTCATTCTCTCCATGTGCCCAAACCACTTCAAAACACCCTCTTCTGCTCTCTCAAACACGCTCTTTTTATTTCCACACATCTCTCTTACCCTTATGTTACTCACTCGATGAAACCACCTCACACCACACATTGTCCTCAAACATCTCATTTCCAGCACATCCATCCTCCTGCGCACAACTCTATCCATAGCCCACGCCTCGCAACCATACAACATTGTTGGAACCACTATTCCTTCAAACATACCCATTTTTGCTTTCCGAGATAATGTTCTCGACTTCCACACATTCTTCAAGGCCCCCAGAATATTCGCCCCCTCCCCCACCCTATGATCCACTTCCGCTTCCATGGTTCCATCCGCTGCCAGATCCACTCCCAGATATCTAAAACACTTCACTTAATCCAGTTTTTCTCCATTCAAACTCACCTCCCAATTGACTTGACCCTCAATCCTACTGTACCTAATAACCTTGCTCTTATTCACATTTACTCTTAACTTTCTTCTTCCACACACTTTACCAAACTGAGTCACCAGCTTCTGCAGTTTCTCACATGAATCAGCCACCAGCGCTGTATCATCAGCGAACAACAACTGACTCACTTCCCAAGCTCTCTCATCCCCAACAGACTTCATACTTGCCCCTCTTTCCAAAACTCTTGCATTTACCTCCCTAACAACCCCATCCATAAACAAATTAAACAACTATGGAAACATTACACACCCCTGCCACAAACCTACATTCACTGAGAACCAATCACTTTCCTCTCTTCCTACACGTACACATGCCTTACATCCTCGATAAAAACTTTTCACTGCTTCCAACAACTTTCCTCCCACATCATATATTCTTAATACCTTCCACAGGGCATCTCTATCAACTCTATCATATGCCTTCTCCAGATCCATAAATGCTACATACAAATCCATTTGCTTTTCTAAGTATTTCTCACATACATTCTTCAAAGCAAACACCTGATTCACACATCCTCTACCGCTTCTGAAACCACACTGCTCTTCCCCAATCTGATGCTCTGTACATGCCTTCACCCTCTCAATCAATACCCTCCCATATAATTTACCAGGAATACTCAACAAACTTATACCTCTGTAATTTGAGCACTCACTCTTATCACCTTTGCCTTTGTAAAATGGCACTATGAACGCATTCCGCCAATCCTCAGGCACCTCACCATGAGTCATACATACATTACATAACCTTACCAACCAGTCAACAATACAGTCACCCCCTTTTTTAATAAATTCCACTGCAATACCATCCAAACCTGCTGCCTTGCCGGCTTTCATCTTCCGCAAAGCTTTCACTACCTCTTCTCTGTTTACCAAATCATTTTCCCTAACCCTCTCACTTTGCACACCACCTCGACGAAAACACCCTATATCTGCCACTCTATCATCAAACACATTCAACAAACCTTCAAAATACTCACTCCATCTCCTTCTCACATCACCACTACTTGTTATCACCTCCCCATTTGCGCCCTTCACTGAAGTTCCCATTTGCTCCCTTGTCTTACGCACTTTATTTACTTCCTTCCAGAACATCTTTTTATTCTCCCTAAAATTTAATGATACTCTCTCACCCCAACTCTCATTTGCCCTTTTTTCACCTCTTGCACCTTTCTCTTGACCTCCTGTCTCTTTCTTTTATACATCTCCCACTCAATTGCATTTTTTCCCTGCAAAAATCGTCCAAATGCCTCTCTCTTCTCTTTCACTAATACTCTTACTTCTTCATCCCACCACTCACTACCCTTTCTAATCAACCCACCTCCCACTCTTCTCATGCTACAAGCATCTTTTGCGCAATCCATCACTGATTCCCTAAATACATCCCATTCCTCCCCCACTCCCCTTGTTTCCATTGTTCTCATCTTTTTCCATTCTGTACTCAGTCTCTCCTGGTACTTCCTCACATAGGTCTCCTCAAGCTCACTTACTCTCACCACCCTCTTCACCCCAACATTCACTCTTCTTTTCTGAAAACCCATACAAATCTTCACCTTAGCCTCCACAAGATAATGATCAGACATCCCTCTAGTTGCACCTCTCAGCACATTAACATCCAAAAGTCTCTCTTTCGCACGCCTGTCAATTAATACGTAATCCAATAACGCTCTCTGGCCATCTCTCCTACTTACATAAGTATACTTATGTATATCTCGCTTTTTAAACCAGGTATTCCCAATCATCAGTCCTTTTTCAGCACATAAATATATATATATATATATATATATATATATATATATATATATATATATATATATATATATATATATATATATATATATATATATATATATATATATTTTCTTTTCTTTTCTTTTAAACTATTTGCCATTTCCCGCGTTGGCGAGGTAGCGTTAAGAGCAGAGGACTGGGCCTTTTTTGGAATATCCTCACCTGGCCCCCTCTGTTCCTTCTTTTGGAAAATTAAAAAAAGAAAAAAAAAACAAAACGAGAAGGGTGGATTTCCAGCCCCCCGCTCCCTCCCTTTTTAGTCGCCTTCTACGACACGCAGGGAATACGTGGGAAGTATTCTTAATCCCCTATCCCTAGGGATAATATATATATATATATATATATATATATATATATATATATATATATATATATATATATATACATATATATATATATATATATATATATATATATATATATGTATATATATATATAATCGTGAGTGTGTGTGTGTGTGTATGTATGTGTGTCTTTCATAAGGTGTTACCGGACTCTGCCTGCTCGATGTTTACTCAGCAAGTGAAAAAAAATAACACCTTTAGCGAGGCTGCATCATTGGGAGTACAGTGTACCCTCAAAGAACCACTGACACCAGAGGAGTCTACATTTCCCTGCTCTTTCTTAGGGGCTGGTCCTGGTGTTACCTATAGGGCCTCTTTTCTAAAAGCTGCGCTACTTCCAGTAGCAGAGAAATGTAGGTTACTTTGGATGTTAGGAAGTTCTTTAACGAGACTGTAGTGCCAGGTGTACAGGTACTTTTTATTCGCCCTATAGCTTCAAGCAGGAAGAGACCTGAAACACCATATATATATATATATATATATATATATATATATATATATATATATATATATATATATATATATATATATATATATATATATATATATATATATATATATATATTCTTTCACCCCTATCCCCAGGGTTAATATACATATATATATACACATACACACACATACACACACACACGCACATATACACACACACACACACATACATATATGTGTTGTAAAATTCCGATTTTCCAAATAAAATTTCATTCTTGTATACTTCATTCCAATTTCAACATATTTTCCTTGTTGTACACACATATAAAAAATTCAAGCATACTTAACTAAAAAAACATGATAGCAGTAAGAAGTATCTGATAATCCTGATAACGGAAATTCCTTCAATACACAATGTATACCCATCAGCTTTCGTATCTTGATGGTGTTACTGCCAGATACCAGGAACAGGCATACTTAAACATTACAACACCTATGAAAATATAACAAAATTCTTTGTCTTGTGTTTTAAAATTCAAGTATGGCAAGAGTAGCAATACTTTTTATTTCTGACTGCACCTGACCCATCACTGAACTATGATAAAACCCTGAGAAATAATGCTTCTCACATATGCTTCTGATTAAACAGATATAGTATGTGGACATGATAATAACTAACTTCTGAACCAACACTCATCTGATGTGATAACTAATAAGAAAAAAAAAGAACAATGGGGAAACTACACCTACTTACTGTAACATTAATCACTTTACAATATACAATCTACTATACTCATTTAATGTCCAAGTCCAAATATGGAATCCTCCCACTAAATTTTCATTTTCATCCATGCAAAATGAAATAAGGCCACTGTTTTTCTTACATTACAAAAAAATATTAACAATAAAGGTCTGACAGGTACATCACATGTGTTCTAACTTTTCTGCACTAAGAATATTTGTACAAAGAAATATAATGCAATGCTGAATTCACTTTTTAGTGTGCAGTACCAAGGAGTAACATTGCACTTGCAAAACAGAGATGAAAGTTCACACACAGAATTTGACAGGATGTAATTAATTTTGATGTTTATGGATTTGATAATCATCATCTGAAGATCAAAACAAAGATAATCACTCTTGCCTGAGAAATACTACCTTTTGGAAGTATTGTAGATAGCATAAAGAATCTTACTGTCTTTTTGATTCCAGGGAACTGGATCTAAGTATATGGAGTGCCCATTGTCTATTGGAGTTAATTTCTTTACTAGGAGCTTCTGACACTGATTTATAACATGTTTTCAATGGCAGGATCTAACTTTTCTTATCAACAATCAGATTCAAATTTTCCACACATTATAATCAATGGTGAGGTGCCTGAGGATTGGCGGAATGCGTGCATAGTGCCATTGTACAAAGGCAAAGGGGATAAGAGTGAGTGCTCAAATTACAGAGGTATAAGTTTGTTGAGTATTCCTGGCAAATTATATAGGAGGGTATTGATTGAGAGGGTGAAGGCATGTACAGAGCATCAGACTGGAGAAGAGCAGTGGGGTTTCAGAAGTGGTAAAGGATGTGTGGATCAGGTGTTTGCTTTGAAGAATGTATGTGAGAAATACTTAGAAAAGCAAATGGATTTGTATGTAGCATTTATGGATCTGGAGAAGGCATATGATAGAGTTGATAGAGATGCTCTGTGGAAGGTATTAAGAATATATGGTGTGGGAGGCAAGTTGTTGGAAGCAGTGAAAAGTTTTTATCGAGGATGTAAGGCATGTGTACGTGTAGGAAGAGAGGAAAGTGATTGGTTCTCAGTGAATGTAGGTTTGCGGCAGGGTGTGTGATGTCTCCATGGTTGTTTGATTTGTTTATGGATGGGGTTGTTAGGTAGGTGAATGCAAGAGTTTTGGAAAGAGTGGCAAGTATGAAGTCTGTTGGGGATGAGAGAGCTTGGGAAGTGAGTCAGTTGTTGTTCGCTGATGATACAGCGCTGGTGGCTGATTCATGTGAGAAACTGCAGAAGCTGGTGACTGAGTTTGGTAAAGTGTGTGAAAGAGGAAAGTTAAGAGTAAATGTGAATAAGAGCAAGGTTATTAGGTACAGTAGGGTTGAGGATCAATTCAATTGGGAGGTGAGTTTGAATGGAGAAAACTAGAGGAAGTGAAGTGTTTTAGATATCTGGGAGTGGATCTGGCAGCGGATGGAACCATGGAAGCGGAAGTGGATCATAGGGTGGGGGAGGGGGCGAAAATTCTGGGAGCCTTGAAGAATGTGTGGAAGTCGAGAACATTATCTCGGAAAGCAAAAATGGGTATGTTTGAGGGCATAGTGGTTCCAACAATGTTGTATGGTTGCGAGGCGTGGACTATGGATAGAGTTGTGCGCAGGGGGGTGGATGTGCTGGAAATGAGATGTTTGAGGACAATGTGTGGTGTGAGGTGGTTTGATCGAGTAAGTAACGTAAGGGTAAGAGAGATGTGTGGAAATAAAAAGAGCGTGGTTGAGAGAGCAGAAGAGGGTGTTTTGAAATGGTTTGGTCACATGGAGAGAATGAGTGAGGAAGGATTGACCAAGAGGATATATGTGTCGGAGGTGGAGGGAACGAGGAGAAGAGGGAGACCAAATTGGAGGTGGAAAGATGGAGTGAAAAAGATTTTGTGTGATCGGGGCCTGAACATGCAGGAGGGTGAAAGGAGGGCAAAGAATAGAGTGAATTGGAGCGATGTGGTATACCGGGGTTGACGTGCTGTCAATGGATTGAATCAAGGCATGTGTATGGGGGTGGGTTGGGCCATTTCTTTCGTCTGTTTCCTTGCGCTACCTCGCAAACGCGGGAGACAGCGACAAAGCAAAAGAAAAAAAAAAAATATATATATATATATATTTTTTTTTTTTTCTTTTGCTTTGTCGCTGTCTCCCGCGTTTGCGAGGTAGCGCAAGGAAACAGACGAAAGAAATGGCCCCCCCCATACACATGTATATACATACGTCCACACACGCAAATATACATACCTACACAGCTTTCCATGGTTTACCCCAGACGCTTCACATACCTTGATTCAATCCACTGACAGCACGTCAACCACGGTATACCACATCGCTCCAATTCACTCTATTCCTTGCCCTCCTTTCACCCTCCTGCATGTTCAGGCCCCGATCACACAAAATCTTTTTCACTCCATCTTTCCACCTCCAATTTGGTCTCCCTCTTCTCCTCGTTCCCTCCACCTCCGACACATATATCCTATTGGTCAATCTTTCCTCACTCATTCTCTCCATGTGCCCAAACCATTTCAGAACACCCTCTTCTGCTCTCTCAACCGCGCTCTTTTTATTTTCACACATCTCTCTTACCCTTACATTACTTACTCGATCAAACCACCTCACACCACACATTGTCCTCAAACATCTCATTTCCAGCACATCCACCCTCCTGCGCAAAACTCTATCCATAGTCCACGCCTCGCAACTATACAACATTGTTGGAACCACTATGCCTTCAAACATACCCATTTTTGCTTTCCGAGATAATGTTCTCGACTTCCACACATTCTTCAAGGCTCCCAGAATTTTCGCCCCTTCCCCCACCCTATGATCCACTTCCGCTTCCATGGTTCCATCCGCTGCCAGATCCACTCCCAGATATCTAAAACACTTCACTTCCTCCAGTTTTTCTCCATTCAAACTCACCTCCCAATTGACTTGACCCTCAACCCTACTGTACCTAATAACCTTGCTCTTATTCACATTTACTCTTAACTTTCTTCTTCCACACACTTTACCAAACTCAGTCACCAGCTTCTGCAGTTTCTCACATGAATCAGCCACCAGCGCTGTATCATCAGTGAACAACAACTGACTCACTTCCCAAGCTCTCTCATCCCCAACAGACTTCATACTTGCCCCTCTTTCCAAAACTCTTGCATTCACCTCCCTAACAACCCCATCCATAAACAAATTAAAACAACCATGGAGACATCACACACCCCTGCCGCAAACCTACATTCACTGAGAACCAATCACTTTCCTCTCTTTCTACACGTACACATGCCTTACATCCTCGATAAAACTTTTCACTGCTTCTAACAACTTGCCTCCCATACCATATATTCTTAATACCTTCCACAGAGCATCTCTATCAACTCTATCATATGCCTTCTCCAGATCCATAAATGCTACATACAAATCCATTTGCTTTTCTAAGTATTTCTCACATACATTCTTCAAAGCAAACACCTGATCCACACATCCTCTACCAATTCTGAAACCACACTGCTCTTCCCCAATCTGATGCTCTGTACATGCCTTCACCCTCTCAATCAATACCCTCCCATATAATTTGCCAGGAATACTCAACAAACTTATACCTCTGTAATTTGAGCACTCACTCTTATCCCCTTTGCCTTTGTACAATGGCACTATGCACGCATTCCGCCAATCCTCAGGCACCTCACCATGGGTCATACATACATCAAATAACCTTACCAACCAGTCAACAATACAGTCACCCCCTTTTTTAATAAATTCCACTGCAATACCATCCAAACCTGCTGCCTTGCCGGCTTTCATCTTCCGCAAAGCTTTTACTACCTCTTCTCTGTTTACCAAATCATTTTCCCTAATCATCGCACTTTGCACACCACCTCGACCAAAACACCCTTTATCTGCCACTCTATCATCAAACACATTCAACAAACCTTCAAAATACTCACTCCATCTCCTTCTCACATCACCACTACTTGTTATCACCTCCCCATTTGCGCCCTTCACTGAAGTTCCCATTTGCTCCCTTGTCTTACGCACTTTATTTACCTCCTTCCAGAATATCTTTTTATTCTCCCTAAAATTTAATGATACTCTCTCACCCCAACTCTCATTTGCCCTTTTTTTCACCCATATATATATATATATATATATATATATATATATATATATATATATATATATATATATATATATATATATATATATATATATATATATATATATATATATATATATATATATATATATATATATATATATATATATATATATATATATATATATATATATATATATATATATATATATATATATATATATATATATATATATATATATATATATATATATATATATATATATATATATATATATATATATATATATATATATATATATATATATATATATATATATACAAACTTATTATGTGGGCAAGAAGGTGCATTGTATACAAATTTTATGAACAATAAAGTTGTCCAATCTATATAGACCTTCACCTATATCGAGATTATAATTCTTTGTGTATTTCATGATAGAAGATTCATTGATATTTCTCGTGGTACTGGAGTTATAGCTGAGATGGCATTATTCCAGTCAATACAATGATTATAGTTTTTAACTTGATTAAACAAGTCATTTGATTCTTGTCCCGTTCTAATACTATATCTATGATGCTGATGTCTAACAGAAGCATCCTTATTAGTCTGCCCAACATAAAACATATAATTTCTACATGTGACTATTCATAGATGCACCCCGGAGAATTTTTTGGTGAGTTCCTGATTGAGATATTTTTTATAGTATTATTGCTGCTGAAGGCAACATTTACATTAAAGGAATTAAGCAACATGAGAATGAAAATAAAATCATCATTAAAAGGGGAACTAAAAGATTCTTGGTGTCAATGGGAGGTTTGGGCTCAACTTTATAAAATGTTTTCTTTGCAAACTTAAGGGATTTATCAATGAAAAGTCTAAGGTACTTTAACTGAGAACCAATAGAATATATCTTCTCAAACTCATCATCGATAAGCTCTGGACTGCAAATACGTAATGCCCTAAGTAACATAGATTGAAATGATAATTTAACTCTGTTATGTTTATATGAGTAATAATGGATATATGAGCATACATTGTTAGGTTTTCTGTATATGCTAAACTTAAAACTTGTTTCCTTGTCTATGGATCATGCAATCTAGAAATGGTAGCATACCATTATTTTCATTTTTTACAGTAAATTTGATGGAAGGTACTAAATTGTTAAGTAAGGGGAGAAATTTTTGTAAATTTTCATTTGTTGGCCAAACAGTAAGAGCATCATCTACATACCTAAGCCAAATTGCATTAGAAGGTAAGATATCCTTTAGTAATTTTGTTTAAAAAAACTCCATATAAAGATTATTTAGTACAGGTGAAAGAGGGTTACCCATTGCCATACCAAATTCTTAAGCATAATAATCTCCATTGAGTTGAAATACATAGTGTTTTATACACAATTTTGTCAGTTCAGTAAAAACAGACTTTGAAACAGGTAAATGAATATCATCTAAAACATCAAATAAATATTCTAGAAGGTCTTCAACTGGAACTCGTGTGGAAAGTGAGAAAACATCAAAGCTAACAAGTTTGAAATCAAAATTAACATTGATATTGTTAAGCTTGTTAACTAAATCTACATTGTTCATGATATTAGAATTTGATATCTTATCTACTAAAGGGCTTAATATAGAAACTAATCATCGTCACGATTACGATTACGATTATGATTCCACCCACAAAGCGTTGAAACTGATTACGATTACGTTTCCAAAGGTTTGCCATTGATTGCACTTACAAATTACATTATCGGAGCAAAACAGAACCAGGCAGATTTTTCATTTGGCTAAACTGTGACTGAATATTTTGGTATAATAAGAAATAAAAGTATCTTCAAAATAATACCCAAACCGCAAAACTACAGTTACATTCAATGTAACTTGATGATAAAAACTATATTTTCCCCATATACAATATGTGGTTGGCCAGCTGCGAGGCCCAACTGAACGCAATCAGTTCTCTCTCTCTCTCTCTCTCTCTCTCTCTCTCTCTCTCTCTCTCTCTCTCTCTCTCTCTCTCTCTCTCTCTCTCTCTCTCTCTCTCTCTTCCCAGCTCTCCCATCCTCTGTTAACATCGTAACACTTGCATTGTAGACTTTTCTTGGGTACTTTTTATTCAATTTTTATAGTTAAGTCACACTCATAGCCTTAGTATAGGCCTAATCCTTTTTAATTTCCCCCAAATTTCACTATTTTCTTTGGAGACCATCAACTTGAGCTTCACGGCTGGTAAGGAATCGTAATGTAATCATGATTACCATTACTTTTGCAGTGGCAACGATTGCAATTACTTTGGCTTCGGAGAAAATGTAATCGATTACACTTACGATTCCTCAGAAAATATAGAATCGATTCCAGTGACTACGATTTCAATTACGATTACATCTCTCCTGAAACGTATTACTAAACGAAGGCATACCGGACATCAAATTCCCCCCCCCCCCCCTTCTCTCTCTCTCTCTCTCTCTCTCTCTCTCTCTCTCTCTCTCTCTCTCTCTCTCTCTCTCTCTCTCTCTCTCTCTCTCTCTCTCTTCTTTTCACCTAGTTCATCCATGATGATTAGTTGATGTACGCCTGTTTACGCAGTGACCACCGTCACGGCAACAACTTCACCAACACGGCATTAGTTATCTTATGAGCGCTGCACACCATCAGCATTTGTCCAACAACTTTTGCAGTGCCTCATACCCTTAATAAGCTTCCCATACTGCCACTTACAAAGCTCATCATTAGGGTCTCTCTCTCATTGTAGCGGTGTGCTCGTTTGAAATCTGCATTTCCTAAAAGATCAGAGCATGAAGAAAAATAAATCCCGTTTACCATTAGAAGCTCATCCCTTCCTGTATGATAATTATCAACGCTCAACTACTTGTATCAAATCCTATCCCTAACTTTGTGTTTATTGATTTCCCAATTGACCTGAGGATCCAAGAAAGTAAGATATATCAGTCGTGTTCGTTAGGTCGTCAATTATTCCGTGAAATTGTGTTAATAACAGAGCGGCGGTCACGACCGGTTCATGATTATCCTTCTTGGTATTAGTTGATGATAAGATCAGTTCTTTCAAGGACTGACACACCTGGAGGTGAGGTACACCGTAACATTTTAAATCTAGTTCACTTTATCATAACAATTCAACTTTGTTATAGGAATCTGCCCTACGGACGCCTTGGAAACAAAGTGGAAAGTTTGGTCAATTGCTCTGTTGACATCTGATCCATTATACTGTATTTGGCCAAGAGCAACAATGCTAAAAGGAAAGTTCTAGAGGAGGTCGTAGCAGCAGACATTTTAGTTTTCTTTACATCACTGTTGTTTTGTAGTGCTGGCAGCGGCCCCTGCCCCTGGCGGTCCAGTCTAACCCAAGTCACTCAGTGAGGCATCAGAGTTAACTTGTTTTACTTCTGCGAAATAATCAAGACAAACGGTTATACTACGCTGCTAAGATGTGACAGACTGGTTATCTGATTCATGTATTCATTGCGTTAATTATACTTTTCACTGAAACATCGGTAAGGTTTAAAGAATTTCAATAGCGGCAAGTTCAGTGGGATACTCAGACAACTTAGTATGTTTTCCTCATTCAATTTCTTAGTAGTGAGTGCAACCACCCTCCTTCTCAAGCACAGCTCTTAATCTGTCTGGTATAGAGGTGACATAGTTGCGGAGACGAAGTGAGGCTGGTTCCTGAACAGTTCCCACTGATGACTAGTCTGAGCCAAAAGTTCGTCTGGTGTTCGCTCCCTCTCTGGCTCCCAGCAGTTTACGATATTTGCCCAAATATTTTCAATGGGGCTCATATCGCACCCCTTGCTTGGCCACTCGAGCAACTGCAGGTCCTCCCTGCCAGCAAACCATTCCTGAACAGCCCGGACCGTGTGGGTAGGGCAGCGGTCGTGAAGAAAGAGGATGGGGCCGGCGGAGAATGGGAAGTTCCGATCATAGCGTGAGGGGAGGAAAAAATCCTGCGAAATGATAATACATTTTTGCAGCAGCAAACCAGCCCTGAACCCTGGTTATGTATGCCATCCTCACTCGTTCACTGCCACATGCCCCACTCTGCGCCTCCTTGTAGATGTTCCTACGTTTGCATCTGTGCAGAAATACAGATGGTGTAATAGTTGCACATCTTGTTTCATAGCAGTGTTTCAGTGGCTACAGTTAGTTAACTTTAAAAAATAAAACTTTTCTAATGAGAGATGTTTTGATTTTCAACTAGCCTGACTTAAATTGATATACTGTAAAGGACTCTGACCACATACTTCTCTTAATTTTTATACATACTGCCGTTTCACACCTGCAGAATGGCATGAAAGAATATCAAATGAATGAAAAAGCAGTCATAGTCACTATCCTCCTCCATCATTAGTTCACATTTAGTCTTAATACTGAAACAGACCAGACTCATCCTTATGATTGCTGAGGAAAGTAAAACAAATTACATACTATTTTTGGTGTAAAGTTTGTATGTGTTCTTGCATTCTAGTATTTTATTGTATTTATGCTTACCTAGCATTATTGAGTCTTCACCAGTGCATTTTACCATAGATGTTGCTGGTAAAAGTCTTCTCATCAGTGAAAACCACACGGAACCAAAAATCTGCATCTTCTGTGACATACTGGAGAACAAAGGCGAGGCGGCCAGCGCAGTGCTGGTCAGTGAGGCTCTCCTTCACAGTAGGAGCCCTGTGGTGAACTGTCCCCCTCCGTGTAAACGCCGCCGGGTGGTCTCCGCTGACACTGGGAGCTGCAGGTCCTTGTGGATCCTGACTGTGTTGATGAAGAGGTTGTCCTGCATTGCACGTAGTATAGCCTCGTCTTCCTGGCGGGTGGTCAGCCGTGGCCGTGGTCTCTTTTCTATAACAGAATTAAAAGCACTGGAACTCATAACCTATAACTCATGATGGAATATATGAGATAATAGTTTCACTGCTTACCAGAATTATAGCACTATGCACAGTGATGATTACATTCAAACTATATTCAGCTCACCAAAGTATGTTAGATCACCATATATATATATATATTTATTCATTTATTTATTTTGCTTTGTCGCTGTCTCCCGCGTTTGCGAGGTAGCGCAAGGAAACAGACGAAAGAAATGGCCCAACCCACCCCCATACACATGTATATACATACACGTCCACACACGCAAATATACATACCTACACATCTCAATGTACACATATATATACACACACAGACACATACATATATACCCATGCACACAATTCACACTGTCTGCCTTCATTCATTCCCATCGCCACCTCGCCACACATGGAATACCATCCCCCTCCCCCCTCATGTGTGCGAGGTAGCGCTAGGAAAGACAACAAAGGACCCATTCGTACACACTCAGTCTCTAGCTGTCATGCAATAATGCCCGAAACCACAGCTCCCTTTCCACATCCAGGCCCCACACAACTTTCCATGGTTTACCCCAGACGCTTCACATGCCCTGATTCAATCCACTGACAGCACGTCAACCCCGGTACACCACATCGATCCAATTCACTCTATTCCTTGCCCGCCTTTCATCCTCCTGCATGTTCAGGCCCCGATCACTCAAAATCTTTTTCACTCCATCTTTCCACCTCCAATTTGGTCTCCCACTTCTCCTCGTTCCCTCCACCTCCGACACATATATCCTCTTGGTCAATCTTTCCTCATTCATTCTCTCCATGTGCCCAAACCATTTCAAAATACCCTCTTCTGCTCTCTCAACCATGCTCTTTTTATTTCCACACATCTCTCTTACCCTTACATTACTTACTCGATCAAACCACCTCAAACCACACATTGTCCTCAAACATCTCATTTCTAGCACATCCACCCTCCTGTGCACAACTCTATCCATAGCCCACGCCTCGCAACCATACAACATTGTTGGAACCACTATTCCTTCAAACATACCCATTTTTGCTTTCCGATATAATGTTCTCGACTTCCACACATTCTTCAAGGCTCCCAGGATTTTCGCCCCCTCCCCCACCCTATGATTCACTTCCGCTTCCATGGTACCATCCGCTGCCAGATCCACTCCCAGATATCTAAAACACTTTACTTCCTCCAGTTTTTCTCCATTCAAACTTACCTCCCAATTGACTTGACCCTCAACCCTACTGTACCTAATAACCTTGCTCTTATTCACATTTACTCTTAACTTTCTTCTTTCACACACTTTACCAAAGTCAGTCACCAGCTTCTGCAGTTTCTCACATGAATCAGCGACCAGCGCTGTATCATCAGCGAACAACAACTGACTCACTTCCCAAGCTCTCTCATCCCCAACAGACTTCATACTTGCCCCTCTTTCCAAAACTCTTGCATTCACCTCCCTAACAACCCCATCCATAAACAAATTAAACAACCATGGAGACATCACACACCCCTGCCGCAAACCTACATTCACTGAGAACCAATCACTTTCCTCTCTTCCTACACGTACACATACCTTACATCCTCGATAAAAACTTTTCACTGCTTTTAACAACTTGCCTCCCACACCATATATTCTTAATACCTTCCACAGAGCATCTCTATCAACTCTATCATATGCCTTCTCCAGATCCAAAAATGCTACATACAAATCCATTTGCTTTTCTAGGTATTTCTCACATACATTCTTCAAAGCAAACACCTGATCCACACATCCTCTACCACTTCTGAAAGCACACTGCTCTTCCCCAATCTGATGCTCTGTACATGCCTTCACCCTCTCAATCAATACCCTCCCATATGATTTACCAGGAATACTCAACAAACTTATGCCTCTGTTATTTGAGCACTCACTCTTATCCCCTTTATATATATATATATATATATATATATATATATATATATATATATATATATATATATATATATATATATATATATATATATATATATATATATATATATATAAATGACTTTTAGTAAAAACAAAGCAAAGCTTAGGTACAAGAGACAAGCTGAATGTAAACACGAACGCGTCCTAGAGTGACCAACGCATATCCTATTCTTAAAATAATTTATATTGTCGAAGAGATGATCCTGAATATTATATATAAGCTAACTGAAAAGTTTTTATAAGTAAACGTATAAGTGATAACATAAAGCATTTACCTTCGTAATCAATTTGCATCGTTGGCAACTGTAGAGTGACGCAGCTGATAAGTGTAGTGTTGTGGAGC
The DNA here is from genome assembly GCF_036320965.1 of Panulirus ornatus. Classification (NCBI taxonomy): domain Eukaryota; kingdom Metazoa; phylum Arthropoda; class Malacostraca; order Decapoda; family Palinuridae; genus Panulirus; species Panulirus ornatus. The sequence continues at coordinate 668,786 of NC_092260.1, forward strand.
GTCGACAGTAAGTGAACCTGCCTCCAGCTTCGTTCGAACACAGGAAAGGTAAGTAATGCCTCGCAATCGCAACTTTCTCTTTGGATAGAATGTAACAACAGCTGAGTAATACAGCAGTAAAGAGTGCAAGGAACATTCATGTAATAGATATGATTACCTTCATCCACAATTATTGTTTAGGTGTAGCTATGAACTGTAGCAGCGTAATCTTATCAGTGAGATAGAGAGTACGGAAAACATATAGATTAAATTCTACGTTGAAATAAATTAATTCGTTTAACAGTATAGAGAACGTACTTTATGAGTATTATGTTCATATGGAGAATGTGTATAGCTATGCATCGTTTGCTTATCTGGAGCCTAGACATATGTTTCATAGTTATGACATATGTTTCATAGTTATAACTTATGTAAACACTTCATAGAGCTTTTGAGTGGTGAGTTGAAATATTTGTCACGTGATTTTAATTCATCACAAATATTGGTCAATAAACTGAATTGATATGAAACAGATATTCTTTCATGCTCATTATCTAGGTATCGTTGTATAATTAAGTAATTAACAAATCAAATATAGGGTGGTTTATGGGTAGATATATAAGATATATATGCTTCAGTACTTCCACCACCGTGGGTCTTAAAGTGAGGTTTTAAGTTTTCATTAGCTAAGAGTGTCACCGTTGTTTTTATCCACAAAAGGAAAATCCCGTACTACAATTAACATAAGACAATCTGATCGCCTTATGCTGTAAGGTACATTTTTTCGGTCAAAAATTTGACTGTAGATTAATGAAAAAATAGTAATGATTATTTGGTTGTGATGTACAAGTTATTATACTGTAAGTGGATTATATGCGATCCATTATCAATGCTCGTGAATGGGTCTTGGAGCTTATTATGGACAAGAGTTTCACAGGTGAAAGTCGAAGCAAATGTACCTCCTCTCCGGTTCCGTTGTAAATTTCATACCTTCAGTACGTATGGTATTCTATAGGTAATAACAAGGAGATGGGGAGAGTATTTTGAAGTTTGGTTGAATGTGTTTGATGATCGAGTGGCAGATATAGGGTTTCTTGGTCTAGGTGGCGTGTAAAGAGAGAGGGTCAGGGAGAATGGGTTGGTAGACAGAGAAGAGATAGTAAAAGCTTTGCAGAAGATGAAAGCCGGCAAGGCGGTGGGTTTGGATGGTATTGCTGTGGAATTTATTAAAGAAGGGGGTGACTATGTTGTTGGTAAGGACATTCATTGTATGTATGGCTCATGGTGAAGTGTCTAAGGATTGGCGGAATGCATGCATAGTGCCATTGTACAAAGGCAAAGGGGATAAAATGCTGCTCAAATTCCAGAGGTATGAGTTTGTTGAGCATTCCTGAGATATTGTATGGGTGGGTATTGATTGAGAGGGTAAGTGCATGAGCAGAGCATCAGATTGGCGAACAGCAATGTGGTTTCAGAAGTGGTAGAGGATGTGTGGATCAGGTGTTTGCTTTGAAGAATGTATGTGAGAAATACTTAGAAAGAGCAGATGTATTTGTATGTAGCATTTATGGATCTGGAGGAGGCATATGATAGAGTTGATAGAGAAGCTCTGTGGAATGTAGTAAGACAATATGGTGTGGGAGGAAAGTATCTAGAAGCAGTAAAAAGTTTTTATCAAGGATGTAAGGCATGTGTACGAGTAGGAAGAGAGGAAAGAGATTGGATCCTAGTGAATGTCGGTTTTGCTGCAGCGGTGCGTGATGTCTCCATGGTTGCTTGGTTTGTTTATGGATGGGGTTGTTAGGGAGGTGAATGCAAGAGTTTTGGAAAGAGGGGCAAGTATGCAGTCTGTTGTGGATGAGAGGGCTTAGGAAGTGAGTCAGTTGTTGTTTGCTGAAGATACAGCACTTGTGGGTGATTCGGATGAGAAACTGCAAAAGTTAGTGACTGAGTTTGGTAAAGTGTGTGAAAGAGGAAAGCTGACAGTAAATGTGAATAAGAGCAAGGTTATTAGGTTCAGTAGGGTTGAGGGACAAGTTAATGGGAAGGTAGGTTTGAATAGAGAAAAACTGGATTAGATAAAGTGTTTTAGATATCTGGGACAGGAGTCAGCACCGGATGAACCATGGAAGTGGAAGTTAGTCACATGATGGCGGAGGGGGCGAAGGTTCTGGGAGCGCTGAAGAATGAGTGGAAGGCGAGGACATTATCTTAGAGAGCAAAATTGGTTATGTTTGAAGGAATCGTGGTTCCAACAATGTTATATGGTTGCAAGGCATGAGCTATAGACAGGGTTGTGCGGAGGAGGGTGGATGTCTTGGAAATGAGATGTTTGAGGACAGTAATGAAAGGGTAAGAGAGATGTGTGGTAATAAAAAGAGTGTGGCTGCGAGCCGAAGAGGGTGTGTTGATATGGTTTGGTCACATGGAGAGAATGAGTAAAGAAAGATTGACAAAGGGGATATATGTGTCAGAGTTGGAGGGAACGAGAAGTAGGAGAGCAAATTGGAGGTGGAAGGCTGCAGTAAAAAAGATTTTGAGCGATCGGGGCTTGAACATGCAGGAGGGTGATAGGCACGCAAGGAATAGAGTGAATTGGAACGATGTGATATACCGGGGTCAACGTGCTGTCAATGGATTGAACCAGAGCATGTGGAGCGTCTGGGGTAAACCATAGAAAGATTTGTGGGCCCTGGATGTGGGAATGGAGTTGTGGTTTCGGTGCATTACACATGAAAGCTAGAGACTGAGTGTAAATGAATGTGGCCTTTGTTGTCTTTTATTAGGGCTACCTCGCGCAAGTGCGAGGGGAGGGGGGTGCCATTTCACGTGTGGTGAAGTGGCGACGAGATTGGATGAAGGCATCAAATAAGAATATGTATATGTGTATATATTTATATGTCTATGTATGTATATGTATACGTTGAAATGTGTTGGCATGTATATGTGGTAGTGTGTGCGTTTGTGTATATACATGTGTATGTAGGTGGGTTGGCCTATTCTTTCGTCTATTTTCGTCTGTTTTCGTCTATTTTCCAACAATGTTATATGGTTGCGAGGCGTGGGCTATAGATAGAGTTGTACGGAGGAGGGTGGATGTGCTGGAAATGAGATGTTTGAGGACAATATGTGGTGTGAGGTAGTTTGATCGAGTAGGTAATAATAGGGTAAGAGACATGTGTGGTAGTAAAAAGAGTGCGGTTGAGAGAGCAGAAGAGGGTGTTTTGAAATGGTTTGGTCCCGTGGAGAGAATGAGCGAGGAAAGTTTGACCAAGAGAATATATGTGTCGGAGGTGGAGGGAACGAGGAGAAGTGGGAGACCAAATTAGAGGTGGAAAGATGAAGCGAAAAAGATTTTGAGTGATCGGGGCCTTAACATGCAGGAGGGTGAAAGGCGTGCAAGGAATAGAGTAAACTGGAACGATGTGGTATGCCAGGGTCGACGTGCTGTCAATGGATTGAACCAGGACGTGTGAAGCGTCTGGGGTAAACCATGGATGTGGAAAGGGTGCTGTGGTTTCAGAGCATTATATATAACAGCTAGAGACTGAGTGTGAACGAATGTGGCATTTGTTGTCTTTTCCTAGTGCTACCTCACGCACATGCGGGGGAAGGGGGATGTTATATCATGTGTGGCTGGGTGGCGATGGGAATAGATAAAGGCAGACAGTGCAATTTATGTACATGTGTATATATGTATATGTCTGTTTATGTATATATATGTATACCTTGAGATGTATAGGTATGTATATTTGTGTGTGTGGACGTGTATGGATATACATGTGTATGTGGATGGGTTGGGCCATTCTTTCGTCTGTTTCCTTGCGCTTCTTCGCTAACGCGGGAGATAGCGACAAAGCTAAATAAATAAATGAATATATATATATATATATATATATATATATATATATATATATATATATATATATATATATATATATATATATATATATATATATATATATATATATATTATCCCTGGGGATAGGGGATTAAGAATACTTCCCACGTATTCCCTGCGTGTCGTAGAAGGCGACTAAAAGGGGAGGGAGCGGGGGGCTGGAAATCCTCCCCTCTCGTTTTTTTTTTTTTTTTTTTTTTTTTTTCAAAAGAAGGAACAGAGAATTGGGCCAGGTGAGGGTATTCCCTCAAAGGCCCAGTCCTCTGTTCTTAACGCTACCTCGCTAATGCGGGAAATGGCGAATAGTTTGAAAGAAAAGAAAGAATATATATATATATATATATATATATATGATGTGGTCATCATATATATATATATATATATATATATATATATATATATATATATATATATATATATATATATATATATATATATATATATATATATATATATAGTGATATTGTGACAGTGATTGTGTCAGCGTCGCGTCGCCTCGCCGCAGTGTATCGAGACAGACTTCCCCAGAACTTTTTAAAGGGGAAGTAAATGTTTATAGTTGTGTTACTGGAGTGATAGTTTTCATGCATGGTGTTTTGACAAGAAAATAGTGAAGTTGGAGAAAAATGTAGCTTAGACATTGAAGCTTATTGATTCAGTGGTGAAATTGATGAGAACTGCTATTGACGTTTGTGTGAATAAATTGTACATTTCCTTTTCCATAGCCAGAGGTTGAACCATTATGTGACGTTCATTTTTTCATTCATTTCAAGCTAAAAGTTTGTTTTCTAAATTGTTTCTTACATTTTTCATATGTATATATATGTATGTGTGTGTGTGTGTGTGTGTGTGCGTGTGTGTGTGTGTGTGTGTGTGTGTGTATATATATATATATATATGTATATTATCCCTGGGGATAGGGGTGAAAGAATACTTCCCACGTATTCCTCGCGTGTCGTAGAAAGCGACTAGAGGGGACGGGAGCGGGGGGCCGGAAATCCTCCCCTCCTTGTATTAACTTTCTAAAATGGGAAACAGAAGAAGGAGTCACGCGGGGAGTGCTCATCCTCCTCGAAGGCTCAGAGTGGGGTGCCTAAATGTGTGTGGATGTAACCAAGATGTGAAAAAAGGAGAGATACGTAGTATCTTTGAGGAAAGGAACCTGGATGTTTTGGCTCTGAGTGAAACGAAGCTCAAGGGTAAAGGGGAAGAGTGGTTTGGAAATGTCTGAGGAGTGAAGTCAGGGGTTAGTGAGAGGACAAGAGCAAGGGAAGGAGTAGCAGTACTCCTGAAACAGGAGTTGTGGGAGTATGTGATAGAATGTAAGAAAGTAAATTCTCGATTAATATGGGTAAAATTGAAAGTTGATGGAGAGAGGTGGGTGATTACTGGTGCATATGCACCTGGACATGAGAAGAAAGATCATGAGAGGCAAGTGTTTTGGGAGCAGCTAAATGAGTGTGTTAGCGGTTTTGATGCACGAGACCGGGTTATAGTGATGGGTGATTTGAATGCAAAGGTGAGTAATGTGGCAGTTGAGGGAATAATTGGTATGCATGGGGTGTTCAGTGTTGTGAATGGAAATGGTGAAGAGCTTGTAGATTTATGTGCTGAAAAAGGACTGATGACTGGGAATACCTGGTTTAAAAAGCGAGATATACATAAGTATACTTATGTAAGTAGGAGAGATGGCCAGAGAGCGTTATTGGATTACGTGTTAATTGACAGGCGTGCGAAAGAGAGACTTTTGGATGTCAATGTGCTGAGAGGTGCAACTGGAGGGATGTCTGATCATTATCTTGTGGAGGCTAAGGTGAAGATTAGTATGGGTTTTCAGAAAAGAAGAGTGAATGTTGGGGTGAAGAAGGTGGTGAGAGTAAGTGAGCTTGGGAAGGAGACCTGTGTGAAGAAGTATCAGGAGAGACTGTGTACAGAATGGAAAAAGGTGAGAACAATGGAAGTAAGGGGAGTGGGGGAGGAATGGGATGTATTTAGGGAATCAGTGATGGATTGCGCAAAAGATGCTTGTGGCATGAGAAGAGTGGGAGGTGGGCTGTTTAGAAAGGGTAGTGAGTGGTGGGATGAAGAAGTAAGAGTATTAGTGAAAGAGAAGAGAGAAGCATTTGGACGATTTTTGCAGGGAAAAAATGCAATTGAGTGGGAGAAGTATAAAAGAAAGAGACAGGAGGTCAAGAGAAAGGTGCAAGAGGTGAAAAAAAGGGCAAATGAGAGTTGGGGTGAGAGACTATCATTAAATTTTAGGGAGAATAAAAAGATGTTCTGGAAGGAGGTAAATAGGGTGCGTAAGACAAGGGAGCAAATGGGAACTTCAGTGAAGGGCGTAAATGGGGAGGTGATAACAAGTAGTGGTGATGTGAGAAGGAGATGGAATGAGTATTTTGAAGGTTTGTTGAATGTGTCTGATGACAGAGTGGCAGATATAGGGTGTTTGGGTCGAGGTGGTGTGCAAAGTGAGAGGGTTAGGGAAAATGATTTGGTAAACAGAGAAGAGGTAGTAAAAGCTTTGCGGAAGATGAAAGCCGGCAAGGCAGCAGGTTTGGATGGTATTGCAGTGGAATGTATTAAAAAAGGGGGTGACTGTATTGTTGACTGGTTGGTAAGGTTATTTAATGTATGTATGACTCATGGTGAGGTGTCTGAGGATTGGCGGAATGCGTGCATAGTGCCATTGTACAAAGGCAAAGGGGATAAGAGTGAGTGCTCAAATTACAGAGGTATAAGTTTGTTGAGTATTCCTGGTAAATTATATGGGAGGGTATTGATTGAGAGGGTGAAGGCATGTACAGAGCATCAGATTGGGGAAGAGCAGTGTGGTTTCAGAAGTGGTAGAGGATGTGTGGATCAGGTGTTTGCTTTGAAGAATGTATGTGAGAAATACTTAGAAAAGCAAATGGATTTGTATGTAGCATTTATGGATCTGGAGAAGGCATATGATAGAGTTGATAGAGATGCTCTGTGGAAGGTATTAAGAATATATGGTGTGGGAGGCAAGTTGTTAGAAGCAGTGAAAAGTTTTTATCGAGGATGTAAGGCATGTGTACGTGTAGGAAGAGAGGAAAGTGATTGGTTCTCAGTGAATGTAGGTTTGCGGCAGGGGTGTGTGATGTCTCCATGGTTGTTTAATTTGTTTATGCATGGGGTTGTTAGGGAGGTAAATGCAAGAGTCTTGGAAAGAGGGGCAAGTATGAAGTCTGTTGGGGATGAGAGAGCTTGGGAAGTGAGTCAGTTGTTGTTCGCTGATGATACAGCGCTGGTGGCTGATTCATGTGAGAAACTGCAGAAGCTGGTGACTGACTTTGGTAAAGTGTGTGAAAGAAGAAAGTTAAGAGTAAATGTGAATAAGAGCAAGGTTATTAGGTACAGTAGGGTTGAGGGTCAAGTCAATTGGGAGGTGAGTTTGAATGGTGAAAAACTGGAGGAAGTGAAGTGTTTTAGATATCTGGGAGTGGATCTGTCAGCGGATGGAACCATGGAAGCGGAAGTGGATCATAGGGTGGGGGAGGGGGCGAAAATTTTGGGAGCCTTGAAAAATGTGTGGAAGTCGAGAACATTATCCCGGAAAGCAAAAATGGGTATGTTTGAAGGAATAGTAGTTCCAACAATGTTGTATGGTTGCGAGGCGTGGGCTATGGATAGAGTTGTGCGCAGGAGGATGGATGTGCTGGAAATGAGATGTTTGAGGACAATGTGTGGTGTGAGGTGGTTTGATCGAGTAAGTAACGTAAGGGTAAGAGAGATGTGTGGAAATAAAAAGAGCGTGGTTGAGAGAGCAGAAGAGGGTGTTTTGAAATGGTTTGGGCACATGGAGAGAATGAGTGAGGAAAGATTGACCAAGAGGATATATGTGTTGGAGGTGGAGGGAACGAGGAGAAGAGGGAGACCAAATTGGAGGTGGAAAGATGGAGTGAAAAGGATTTTGTGTGATCGGGGCCTGAACATGCAGGAGGGTGAAAGGAGGGCAAGGAATAGAGTGAATTGGAGCGATGTGGTATACAGGGGTTGACGTGCTGTCAGTGGATTGAATCAAGGCATGTGAAGCGTCCGGGGTAAACCATGGAAAGCTGTGTAGGTATGTATATTTGCGTGTGTGGACGTGTGTATGTACATATGTATGGGGGGGGTTGGGCCATTTCTTTCGTTTGTTTCCTTGCGCTACCTCGCAAACGCGGGAGACAGCGACAAAGTATAAAAAAAAAAGAAAAAAAAAAAAAAAATATATATATATATATATATATATATATATATATATATATATATATATATATATATATATATATATATATATATATATATATATATATATATATGATGATGTGGTCACCTCAGGACTGGGTCCTCGCGTCCTCTGCCCAGTGGGACTCTAATGTCATCTTTAAGTTGTGTTTCGCAAGGAGCAAGTCAGTTCTACCTTGGCCCACCAGTGAAGCTACTACGTTTGTGAATCAAGAACCATTGCAACACAAACCTCGCCAGGTGGTAGAGTGTCCCGCAGTGTATCGAGACAGACTTCCCCAGAACTTTTTTAAAGGGGAAGTAAATGTTTATAGTTGTGTTACTGGAGTGATAGTTTTCATACATGGTGCTTTGACAAGAAAATAGTGAAACTGGAAAAAATGTAGCTTAGACATTGAAGCTTATTGATACAGTGGTTAAATTGATGAGAACTACTATTGACGTTTGTGTAAATAAATTATACATTTCCTTTTTCCATAGCCAGAGGTTGAACCAGTAGGTGATATTCATTTTTCATTTCATTTCAAGCTAGAAGTTTCAGTTTTCTAAATTGTTTCTTACATTTTTCATATGTATATATATGTATGTGTGTGTGTGTGTATATGTGCGTATGTGTGTGTATGTGTGTGTATGTGTGTGTATGTGTATATATATATATATATATATATATATATATATATATATATATATATATATATATATATATATATATATATGTATATATATATATATATATATTATCCCTGGGGATAGGGGTGAAAGAATACTTCCCACGCATTCCTCGCGTATCGTAGAAAGCGACTAGAGGGGACGGGAGCGGGGGGCCAGAAATCCTCCCCTCCTTGTACTTTTTTAACTTTCTAAAATGGGAAACAGAAGAAGGAGTCACGCGGGGGGTGCTCGTCCTCCTCGAAGGCTCAGATTGGGGTGCCTAAATGTGTGTGGATGTAACCAAGATGTGAAAAAGGGAAAGATAGGTAGTATGTTTGAGGAAAGGAACCTGGATGTTTTGGCTCTGAGTGAAACGAAGCTCAAGGGTAAAGGGGAAGAGTGGTTTGGGAAGGTCTTGGGAGTAAAGTCAGGGGTTAGTGAGAAGACAAGAGCAAGGGAAGGAGTAGCAATACTCCTGAAACAGGAGTTGTGGGAGTATGTGATAGAATGTAAGAAAGTAAATTCTCGATTAATATGGGTAAAACTGAAAGTTGATGGAGAGAGATGGGTGATTATTGGTGCATATGCACCTGGGCATGAGAAGAAAGATCATGAGAGGCAAGTGTTTTGGGAGCAGCTGAATGAGTGTGTTAGTGGTTTTGATGCACGAGACCGGGTTATAGTGATGGGTGATTTGAATGCAAAGGTGAGTAATGTGGCAGTTGAGGGAATAATTGGTATACATGGGGTGTTCAGTGTTGTAAATGGAAATGGTGAAGAGCTTGTAGATTTATGTGCTGAAAAAGGACTGATGATTGGGAATACCTGGTTTAAAAAGCGAGATATACATAAGTATACTTATGTAAGTAGGAGAGATGGCCAGAGAGCGTTATTGGATTACGTGTTAATTGACAGGCGCGCTGAAAGAGAGACTTTTGGATGTTAATGTGCTGAGAGGTGCAACTGGAAGGATGTCTGATCATTATCTTGTGGAGGCTAAGGTGAAGATTTGTATGGGTTTTCAGAAAAGAAGAGTGAATGTTGGGGGTGAAGAGGGTGGTGAGAGTAAGTGAGCTTAGGAAGGAGACTTGTGTGAGGAAGTACCAGGAGAGACTGAGTACAGAATGGAAAAAGGTGAGAACAATGGAAGTAAGGGGAGTGGGGGAGGAATGGGATGTATTTTGGGAATCAGTGATGGATTGCGCAAAAAGATGCTTGTGGCGTGAGAAGAGTGGGAGATGGGTTGATTAGAAAGGGTAGTGAGTGGTGGGATGAAGAAGTAAGAGTATTAGTGAAAGAGAAGAGAGAGGCATTTGGACGATTTTTGCAGGGAAAAAATGCAATTGAGTGGGAGAGGTATAAAAGAAAGAGACAGGAGGTCAAGAGAAAGGTGCAAGAGGTGAAAAAAGGGCAAATGAGAGTTGGGGTGAGAGAGTATCATTAAATTTTAGGGAGAATAAAAAGATGTTCTGGAAGGAGGTAAATAAAGTGCGTAAGACAAGGGAGCAAATGGGAACTTCAGTGAAGGGCGCAAATGGGGAGATGATAACAAGTAGTGGTGATGTGAGAAGGAGATGGAGTGAGTATTTTGAAGGTTTGTTGAATGTGTTTGATGATAGAGTGGCAGATATAGGGTGTTTTGGTCGAGGTGGTGTTCAAAGTGAGAGGGTTAGGGAAAATGATTTGGTAAACAGAGAAGAGGTAGTAAAAGCTTTGCGGAAGATGAAAGCCGGCAAGGCAGCAGGTTTGGGTGGTATTGCAGTGGAATTTATTAAAAAAGGGGGTGACTGTATTGTTGACTAGTTGGTAAGGTTATTTAATGTATGTATGACTCATGATGAGGTGCCTGAGGATTGGCGGAATGCGTGCATAGTGCCATTGTACAAAGGCAAAGGGGATAAGAGTGAGTGCTCAAATTACAGAGGTATAAGTTTGTTGAGTATTCCTGGGAAATTATATGGGAGGGTATTGATTGAGAGGGTGAAGGCATGTACAGAGCATCAGATTGGGGAAGAGCAGTGTGGTTTCAGAAGTGGTAGAGGATGTGTGGATCAGGTGTTTGCTTTGAAGAATGTATGTGAGAAATACTTAGAAAAGCAAATGGATTTGTATGTAGCATTTATGGATCTGGAGAAGGCATATGATAGAGTTGATAGAGATGCTCTGTGGAAGGTATTAAGAATATATGGTGTGGGAGGCAAGTTGTTAGAAGCAGTGAAAAGTTTTTATCGAGGATGTAAGGCATGTGTACGTGTAGGAAGAGAGGAAAGTGATTGGTTCTCAGTGAATGTAGGTTTGCGGCAGGGGTGTGTGATGTCTCCATGGTTGTTTAATTTGTTTATGGATGGGGTTGTTAGGGAGGTAAATGCAAGAGTTTTGGAAAGAGGGGCAAGTATGAAGTCTGTTGGGGATGAGAGAGCTTGGGAAGTGAGTCAGTTGTTGTTCGCTGATGATACAGCGCTGGTGGCTGATTCATGTGAGAAACTGCAGAAGCTGGTGACTGAGTTTGGTAAAGTGTGTGAAGAAGAAAGTTAAGAGTAAATGTGAATAAGAGCAAGGTTATTAGGTACAGTAGGGTTGAGGGTCAAGTCAATTGGGAGGTGAGTTTGAATGGAGAAAAACTGGAGGAAGTGAAGTGTTTTAGATATCTGGGAGTGGATCTGGCAGCGGATGGAACCATGGAAGCGGAAGTGGATCATAGGGTGGGGGAGGGGGCGAAAATTCTGGGAGCCTTGAAGAATGTGTGGAAGTCGAGAACATTATCTCGGAAAGCAAAAATGGGTATGTTTGAAGGAATAGTGGTTCCAACAATGTTGTATGGTTGCGAGGCGTGGGCTATGGATAGAGTTGTGCGCAGGAGGATGGATGTGCTGGAAATGAGATGTTTGAGGACAATGTGTGGTGTGAGGTGGTTTGATCGAGTAAGTAACGTAAGGGTAAGAGAGATGTGTGGAAATAAAAAGAGCGTGGTTGAGAGAGCAGAAGAGGGTGTTTTGAAGTGGTTTGGGCACATGGAGAGAATGAGTGAGGAAAGATTGACCAAGAGGATATATGTGTCGGAGGTGGAGGGAACGAGGAGAAGAGGGAGACCAAATTGGAGGTGGAAAGATGGAGTGAAAAAGATTTTGTGTGATCGGGGCCTGAACATGCAGGAGGGTGAAAGGAGGGCAAGGAATAGAGTGAATTGGAGCGATGTGGTATACCGGGGTTGACGTGCTGTCAGTGGATTGAATCAAGGCATGTGAAGCGTCTGGGGTAAACCATGGAAAGCTGTGTAGGTATGTATATTTGCGTGTGTGGACGTATGTATATACATGTGTATGGGGGGGGGCTGGGCCATTTCTTTCGTCTGTTTCCTTGCGCTACCTCGCAAACGCGGGAGACAGCGACAAAGTATAATAAATAAAATAAAATATATATATATATATATATATATATATATATATATATATATATATATATATATATATATATATATATATATATATATATATATATATATATTTATTTATTTTGCTTTGTCGCTGTCTCCCGCGTTTGCGAGGTAGCGCAAGGAAACAGACGAAAGAAATGGCCCAACCTACCCCAATGCACATGTATATACATACACGTCCACACACGTAAATATCCATACCTATACATATCAATGTACACATATATATACACACACAGACACATACATATATACCCATGCACACAATTCACACTGTCTGCCTTTATTCATTTCCATCGCCACCTCGCCACACATGGAATACCATCCCCCTCCCCCCTCATGTGTGCGAAGTAGCTCTAGGAAAAGACAACAAAGGCCCCATTTGTTCATACTCAGTCTCTAGCTGTCATGCAATAATGCCCGAAACCACAGCTCCCTTTCCACATCCAGGCCCCACACAACTTTCCATAGTTTACCCCAGACGCTTTACATGCCCTGATTCAATCCACTGACAGCACGTCAACCCCGGTATACCACATCGATCCAATTCACTCTATTCCTTGCCCGCCTTTCACCCTCCTGCATGTTCAGGCCCCGATCAATCAAAATCTTTTTCATTCCATCTTTCCACCTCCAATTTGGTCTCCCACTTCTCCTTGTTCCCTCCACCTCCGACACATATATCCTCTTGTTCAATCTTTCCTCACTCATTCTCTCCATGTGCCCAAACCATTTCAAAACACCCTCTTCTGCTCTCTCAACCACGCTCTTTTTATTTCGACATTACCCTTACATTACTTACTCGATCAAACCACCTCACACCACACATTGTCCTCCAACATCTCATTTTCAGCACATCCACCTTCCTGCGCACAACTCTATCCATAGTCCACGCCTCGCAACCATACAACATTGTTGGAACCACTATTCCTTCAAACATAACCATTTTTGCTTTCCGAGATAATGTTCTCGACTTCCACACATTCTTCAAGGCTCCCAGGATTTTCGCCCCTTCCCCCACCCTATGATTCACTTCCGCTTCCATGGTTCCATCCGCTGCCAGATCTGCTCCCAGATATCCCTCAAAACACTTTATTTCCTCCAGTTTTTCTCCATTGAAACTTACCTCACAATTGAATTGACCCTCAACCCTACTGTACCTAATAACCTTGCTCTTATTCATATTTTGAGTTGAGGGGCCTTTGGTGTTTTTCCTAGCGCTATCTCGCACACATGAGGGGGGAGGGGGTTGTTATTTCATGTGTGGCGGTGTGGCGATGGGAACAAATAAAGGCAGACAGTATGAATTATGTACATGTGTATATATGTATATGTCTGTGTGTGTATATATATGTGTACATTGAGATGTATAGGTATGTATATTGTGCGTTTGTGGACATGAATGTATGTAGATGTGTGTGTGGGCGGGTTGAGCCATTCTCTCGTCTGTTTCCTTGCGCTACCTTGCTAACGCGGGAGGCAGCGACAAAGCAAAATGAATATAAATAAATATATATATATATTTATATATATATATATATATATATTTTTTTTTTTTTTTTTGCTTTGTCACTGTTTCCCGCGTTTGCGAGGTAGCGCAAGGCAACAGACGAAAGAAATGGCCCAACCCACCCCCATATACATGTATTATACATACGTCCACACACGCAAATATACGTACCTACACAGCTTTCCATGGTTTACCCCAGACGCTTCACATGTCCTGATTCAATCCACTGACAGCACGTCAACCCTGGTATAGCACATCGCTCCAATTCACTCTAGTCCTTGCCCTCCTTTCACCCTCCTGCATGTTCAGGCCCCGATCACACAAAATCTTTTTCACTCCATCTTTGCACCTCCAATTTGGTCTCCCTCTTCTCCTCGTTCCCTCCACCTCCGACACATATATCCTCTTGGTCAATCTTTCCTCACTCATTCTCTCCATGTGCCCAAACCATTTCAAAACACCCTCTTATGCTCTCTCAACCACGCTCTTTTTATTTCCACACATCTCTCTTACCCTTACGTTACTTACTCGATCAAACCACCTCACACCACACATTGTCCTCAAACATCTCATTTTCAGCACATCCATCCTCCTGCGCACAACTCTATCAATAGCCCACGCCTCGCAACCATACAACATTGCTGGAACCACTATTCCTTCAAACATACCCATTTTTGCTTTCCGAGATAACGTTCTCGACTTCCACTCATTCTTCAAGGCTCCCAGAATTTTCGCCCCCTCCCCCACCCTATGATCCACTTCCGCTTCCATGGTTCCATCCGCTGCCAGATCCACTCCCAGATATCTAAAACACTTCACTTCCTCCAGTTTTTCTCCATTCAAACTCACCTCCCAACTGACTTGACCCTCAACCCTACTGTACCTAATAACCTTGCTCTTATTCACATTTACTCTTAACTTTCTTCTTTCACACACTTTACCAAACTGAGTCACCAGCTTCTGCAGTTTCTCACATGAATCAGCCACCAGCGCTGTATCATCAGCGAACAACAACTGACTCATATATATATATATATATATATATATATATATATATATATATATATATATATATATATATATATATATATTCCTATGAGTCCACGGGGAAAATGAAACACGAAAAGTTCCCAAGTGCACTTGCGTGTAATAATCACATCATCAGGAGAGACACAAGAGAGGAATATAACAGTCAGTTGATATACATCGAAGAGACGAAGCTAGGACGCCATTTGGTAAACATGTGATTGTCCAAAACATACAACGAGCGTTCATAAACTTATCATTTTACAAATCTTATCGACAATAACGTTATCTAATTTGTAGAGACCATGACTAATATTAAGATTATAATTCTTTTTATATTTAATAATAGAAGATTCAATGATATTTCTCTTGGTAATAGAGTTAGAGTTAACAACTGAGATGGCGTTACTCCAGTCAATACAATGATCATAGTTTTCAACATGATTAAACAAGGCATTTGATTCTTGTCCCGTTCTTATACTATATTTATGTTGCTTAAGTCTAACAGAAAGATCCTTACCAATCTGACCAACATAAAATTTATCACAGTTTCCATAAGGAACTTTATAGATGCAACCAAGACAATTTTCTGGTGAATTCCTGATTAAGATATTCTTTATAGTATTATTGTTGCTAAAGACAACATTTACATTAAAGGATTTAAGCAACATGGGAAGCAAAGTGAAATTATTATTAAAAGGGAGAACTAAAAGAACCGTGGTGTCAATGGGAGGTTTGGGCTCAACTCTATAAAATGATTTCTTTGCTAACTTAAGGGATTTATGAATAAAAGATCTAGGGTACTTTAACTTAGATTCAATAGAATATATCTTCTCAAATTCATCATCAATAAACTCTGGACTGCAAATACGTAATGCCCTTAGAAACATAGATTGAAATGATGATAATTTAACTGTCATGTTAAGATGAGTAATAATGGATATATGAGCAGACATTGGTGGGTTTTCTGTATATGCTAAACTTAAACTTGTTTCCTTGTCTATGGATCATTCGATCTAAAAATGGTAACATACCATTACCTTCATTTTCTACAGTAAATTTGATGGAAGGTACTAAATTGCTAAGTAAGGGGAGAAATATTTGTAAATTTTCATTTGTTGGCCAAACACAAAGAACATCATCTACATACCTAAGATTGAGAGGGGAGGCGGATGGTATTCCATGTGTGGCGAGGTGGCGATGGGAATGAATAAAGGCAGATAGTGTGAATTGTGTGCATGGGTATATATGTATGTGTCTGTGTGTGTATATATATGTGTACATTGAGATGTATAGGTATGTATATTTGCGTGGGTGGACGTGTATGTATATACATGTGTATGGGGGTGGGTTGGGCCAATTCTTTCGTCTGTTTCCTTGCGCTACCTCGCAAACGCGGGAGACAGCGAAAAAGCAAAATAAAAAAATAAATATAAATATATAAATAAATATATATATATATATATATATATATATATATATATATATATATATATATATATATATATATATATATATATATATATATATATATATATATATATATATATATATATATATATATATATATATATATATATATATTGAGGAAGAGCAGTGTGGTTTCAGAAGTGGTAGAGATGTGTGGATCAGGTGTTTGCATGAAAGAATGTGTTTGAGAAATACTTAGAAAAGCAAATGGATTTGTATGTAGCATTTATGGATCTGGAGAAGGCATATGATAGAGTTGATAGAGATGCTCTGTGGAAGGTATTAAGAATATATGGCGTGGGAGGCAAGTTGTTAGAAGCAGTGAAAAGTTTGAAATCGAGGATGTAAGGCATGTGTACGTGTAGGAAGAGAGGAAAGTGATTGGTCCTCAGTGAATGTAGGTTTGCGGCAGGGGTGTGCGATGTCTCCGTGGTTGTTTAATTTGTTTATGGATGGAGTTGTTAGGTAGGTGAATGCAAGAGTTTTGGAAAGAGGGGCAAGTATGCAGTCTGTTGTGGATCAGAGAGCGTGGAGAGTGAGTCGATTGTTGTTCGCTGATGATACAGCGTTGGTGGCTGATTCATGTGAGAAACTGCAGAAGCTGGTGACTGAGTGTGGTAAAGTGTTTGAGAGAAGAAAGTTGAGAGTAAATGTGAACTAGAGCAAGGTTATTAGGCAGAGTAGGGTTGAGGGCCAAGTCAATTAGGAGGTAAGTTTGAATGGAGAAAAACTGGAGGGAGTGAAGTGTTTTAGATATGTGAGAGTGGATTTGGCAGCGGATGGAACCATGAAAGCGGAAGTGAATCATAGTGTGGGGGAGCGGGCGAAAATTCTGGGAACGTTGAAAAATGTGTGGAAGTCAAGAACATTATCTCGGAAAGCAAAAATGGGTATGTTTGAGGGAATAGTGGTTCTAAAAATGTTGTATGGTTGCGAGTCGTGGGCTATGGATAGAGTTGTGCGCAGGAGGGTGGATGTGCTGGAAATGAGATGTTTGAGGACAGTATGTGGTGTGATGTGGTTTGATCGAGTAACTAAAAATAGGGTAAGAGAGATGCTTGGTAATAAAAAGAGTGTGGTTGAGAGAGCAGAAGAGGATGTTTTGAAATGGTTCTGGCACGTGGAGAGAATAAGTGAGGAAAGATTGACCAAGAGGATATATGTGTCAGAGGTGGATGGAACGAGGAGAAGTGGGAGACCAAATTGGAGGTGGAAAGATGGAGTGAAAAAGATTTTAAGTGAACGGGGCCTGGACATGCAGGAGGGTGAAAGGCGTGCAAGGAATAGAGTGAATTGGAACGATGTGGTATACCGAGCCGACGTGCTGTCAATGGATTGAACCAGGGCATGTGAAGCGTTTGGGGTAGACCATGGAAAGTTCTGTGAGGCTTGGATGTGGAAAGGGAGCTGTGGTTTCGGTGCTTTATTACATGACAGCTAGAGACTGAGTGTGAACGAATGGGTCCTTTGTTGTATTTTCCTAGCACTATCTCGCACACATGAGGGGGAGGTGGTTGTTATTTCATGTGTGGCAGGGTGGCGATGGGAATGAATAAAGGCAGACAGTATGAATTATGTACACGTGTATATATGTATAGGACTCTGTGTGTATGTACATGTATACGTTGAGATGTATAGGTATGTATATTTGTATATATATATATATATATATATCCCTGGGGATAGGGGAGAAAGAATACTTCCCACGTATTCCCTGCGTGTCGTAGAAGGCGACTAAAAGGGGAGGGAGCGGGTGGCTGGAAATCCTCCCCTCTCGTTTTTTTTTGATTTTCCAGAAGAAGGAACAGAGAAGGGGGCCAGGTGAGGATTTTCCCTCTAAGGCCCAGTCCTCTGTTCTTAACGCTACCTCGCAAACGCGGGAAATGGCGAATAGTATAAAAAAAAAAAAAAATATATATATATATATATATATATATATATATATGAGGGCAAACGAGAGTTGGGGTGAGACATTATCATTGAATTTTAGGGAGAATAAAAAGATGTTTTGGAAGGACGTAAATAAAGTGAGTAAGACAAGGGAGCAAATGGGAACTTCAGTGTAGAGGGATAATGGGGAGGTGATAACAAGTAGTGGTGATGTGAGAAGGAGATGGAGTGAGTATTTTGAAGGTTTGTTGAATATGTTTGATGATAGAGTGGCAGGTATAGGGTGTTTTGGTTGAGGTGTTGTGTAAAGTGAGAGGGTTGGGGAAAATGATTTGGCAAATAGAGAAGAGGTAGTAAAAGCTTTGCGGAAGATGAAAGCCGGCAAGGCAGGAGTTTTGGATGGTATTGCAGTAAATGGTATTAGATGGGAATTTATTAAAAAAGGGGGTGATTGTATTTTTGACTGGTTGGTAAAGTTATTTAATGTATGTATGATTCATGATGAGGTGCCTGTGTATTGGCGGAATGCTTTCATAGTGCCATTGTACAAAGGCAAAGGGGATAAGAATGAGAGCTCAAATTACAGAGGTATGAGTTTGTTGAGTATTCCTGGTAAATTATATGGGGGGGTATTGATTGAGAGGGTGAAGGCATGTACAGAGCATCAGACTGGGGAAGAGCAGTGTGGTTTCAGAAGTGGTAGAGGATATGTGGAATAGGTGTTTGCTTTGAAGAATATATGTGAGGAATACTTAGAAAAGCAAATGGATTTGTATGTAGCATTTATGGATCTGGAGAAGGCATATGATAGAGTTGATAGAGATGCTCTGTGGAAGGTATTAAGAATATATGGTGTGGGAAGCAAGTTGTTAGAAGCAGTGAAAAGTTTTATCGAGGATGTAAGGCATTTGTCCGTGTAGGAAGAGAGGAAAGTGATTGGTTCTCAGTGAATGTAGGTTTCCGGCAGGGGTGTGTGATGTCTGCATGGTTGTTTAATTTGTTTATGGATGGGGTTGTTAGGGAGGTGAATGCAAGAGTTTTGGAAAGAGGGGCAATTATGTAGTCTGTTGTGGATGAGAGAGCTTGGGAAGTGAGTCAGTTGTTGTTCGCTGATGATACAGCGCTGGTGGCTGATTCATGTGAGAAACTGCAGAAGCTGGTGACTGAGTTTCGTAAAGAGTGTGAATGAAGAAAGTTAAGAGTAAATGTGAATAAGAGCAAAGTTATTAGGTACAGTAGGGTTCTTTTACTACATTTATGTTGCTTAACTCTAACAGAAAGATCCTTTCCAGTCTGCCCAACATAAAACTTATCACAGTTTCTACACAGCACTTTATAGATATACCCAGATGAATTTTCTGGTGAATTCCTTATTAAGATATTCTTTATAGTATTATTGTTGCTGAATGCAACATTTACATTAAAGGATTTGAGCAACATAGTAAGTAAAGTGAGATTATTATTAGAAGTGAGAACTAAAAGATTCTTGGTGTCAATGGGAGGTTTGGGCTCAACTTTATGAAATGATATTATGGATGAACTTAAGGGATTTATCAATGAAAAAATTAGGGTACTTTAACTTAGATCCAATAGAATATATCTTCTCAAACTCATCATCAATATACTCTGGACTGCAAATACGTAATGCCCTAAGGAACATAGATTGAAGTGATGATAATTTAACTCTTCTGTTGAGATGAGTAATAATGGATATATGAGGATGCATTGGTAGGTTTTTTTGTATATGCTAAACTTAAACTTGTTTCCTTGCCTATGGATCATGCAATCTAGAAATGGTAACATATCATTATTTTCATTTTCTACAGTACATTTGATGGAAAGTTCAAAATTGTTAAGTAAGTGAAGAAATATTTGTAAATTTTCATTTGTTGGCCAAACACAAAGAACATCATCTACCTATCTAAACCAAATTGCATGAGAAGGTAAGATCATCTTTAGTAATTTTGTTTAAAAAAATCCGTGTAAAGATTACTTATTACAGGTGAAAGAGGGTTACCCATTGCCATACCAATTTTTTGAGCATAATAATCTCCATTAAGCTGGAATACACAGTGTTTTATGCACAATTTTACCAATTCAGTGAAATGAGACTTTGAAACAGGTAAATGAATATCATCCAAGACATTAAAAAAATATTCTAAAAGGTCATCAACTGGAACGTTTGAGAAAAGGGACGAAACATCAAAGCTAACTAGTTTGAAATCAAAACTAACACTCATATTGTTAAGCTTACTGACTAAATCTACATTGTTCATTATGTTAGAATTTGATTTATAAGAGTTATTAACAGCTTAAAAAAAGACAGTGATATACGCATTACTAAATCTGATCAGGCTAACACTGTTGTGATTTTAGAAAAAAGTAACTATTTATCTAAAATAAAATAAATGATCTAAATGATGACACAACATATTATAAACTCAGTAAAAATCCATAGAAGCAGTTAATTCCTATTTCATTAAGAAATGAAGTTGTTGTTGAAAGGTAATGGTTCTCCCCTATCAAAAGTTTGTCATCTTTGTCCCCTTCATTGCTATATATGTATGGACTTATCAAAACACATAAAGAAAATTTTCCAGCAAGACCTATAGTGGGTTAAGAAGGCTCCATCACACATAAATTGTCAAAATGGTTAGTTTCTTTATTAAGCCCTTTAGTGGGCAAGATATCAAATTCTAATATCATAAACAATAAATATTTAGTTAACGAGTTAAACAATATCAATGTTAATTTTGATTTCAAACTAGTTAGCTTTGATGTTTCCTCACTTTTCACAAAAGTTCCAGTTGATGACCTTTTAGAATATTTGTTTGATGTCTTGGATGAAATTCATTTACCTTATTCATAGTTTCTTTTAGTTGAACTGATGAAATTGTGTATAAAAGACTGTGTATTCTAATTCAATGGAGATTATTATGCTCAAAAATTTGGTATGGCAATGGGTAACCCTTTTTCACCCGTACTAAGTAATCTTTGTATGGAATTTTTTTAAACAACATTACTAAAGGTCTTCTTAACTTCATATGCAATTTGGTTTAGATATGTAGATGATGTTCTTTGTGTTTGGCCCAGAAATAAAAATTTACAAATATTTCTCCCCTTACTTAACAATTAGTACCTTCCATAAAATTTACTGTAGAAAATGAAGATAATGGGATGTTAACATTTTTAGATTGCATGATCCATAGGCAAGGAAACAAGTTTAAGTTTAGCATGTACAGATAACCCACCAATGTATGCTCATCTATCCATTATTACTCATCTCAACATGACAGAGTTGAATTATCACCATTTCAATCTATGTTCCTAAGGGCATTACGTATTTGCAGTCCAGAGTATATTGATGAGTTTAAGAAGATATATTCTATTGGATCTAAGTTAAAGTAACTTAGATCTCTCATTGATAAGTCCCATAAGTTAGCAAAGAAATCATTTTATAGAATTGAGCCCAAACCTACCATTGACACCAAGAATGTTTTAGTTCTCCCTTTTAATAATATCTTTACCTTACTTCTCATTTTGCTTCATTCCTTTGATGTAAATGTTGCCTTCAGCAACAAAAATACTATAAAGAATATCTTCATCAGGAATTCACTGGAAAATTCATTTGGGTGCATCTATAAAGTGCCATGCAGAAATTGTGATAAATTTTATGTTGGGGCAGACTGGTAAGGATCTTTCTGTTGGACTTAAGCAGCATAAATATATTATAAGAATGGGACAAAAATCAAATGACTTATTTAATCACGTTAAAAGCTATCATCTCAGCTATTAACTCCAACTCTATTACCACGAGAAATATCATTAAATCTTCTATGATTAGATAAAAAAATAATTATAATCTTAATGTTAGTGATGATCTATATAAATCATATAACTTTATTGTTGGTAGAATTTGTAAAATGTTAAGTTTATCAACGCTCGTTCTCTGTCTATGACAATTGCATGTTTACTAAATGGCGTTTTAGCTACGTCTCTTTGTTGTATATCAGCTGACTGCTATATTTCTCTTTTGGGTCTCCCCTGATGATGTGAATATTACACGAAAATGCACTTGGGAACTAATCGTGTTTCATTTTCCCGTGTACTCTTAGGAATATATATATATATATATATATATATATATATATATATATATATATATATATATATATATATATATATATATATATATATATATATATATATATATATATATATATATATATATATATGTATATATATATATGTATATATATATATATATATATATATATATATATATATATATATATATATATGTATATATATTTTTTTTTATACTTTGTCGCTGTCTCCCGCGTTTGCGAGGTAGCGCAAGGAAACAGACGAAAGAAATGGCCCAACCCCCCCCCCCCCCATACACATGTACATACACACGTCCACACACGCAAATATACATACCTACACAGCTTTCCATGGTTTACCCCAGACGCTTCACATGCCTTGATTCAATCCACTGACAGCACGTCAAACCCTGTATACCACATCGCTCCAATTCACTCTATTCCTTGCCCTCCTTTCACCCTCCTGCATGTTCAGGCCCCGATCACACAAAATCTTTTTCACTCCATCTTTGCACCTCCAATTTGGTCTCCCTCTTCTCCTCGTTCCCTCCACCTCCGACACATATATCCTCTTGGTCAATCTTTCCTCACTCATTCTCTCCATGTGCCCAAACCATTTCAAAACACCCTCTTCTGCTCTCTCAACCACGCTCTTTTTATTTCCACACATCTCTCTTACCCTTACGTTACTTACTCGATCAAACCACCTCACACCACACATTGTCCTCAAACATCTCATTTCCAGCACATCCATCCTCCTGCGCACAACTCTATCCATAGCCCACGCCTCGCAACCATACAACATTGTTGGAACCACTATTCCTTCAAACATACCCATTTTTGCTTTCCGAGATAATGTTCTCGACTTCCACACATTTTTCAAGGCTCCCAAAATTTTCGCCCCCTCCCCCACCCTATGATCCACTTCCGCTTCCATGGTTCCATCCGCTGACAGATCCACTCCCAGATATCTAAAACACTTCACTTCCTCCAGTTTTTCTCCATTCAAACTCACCTCCCAATTGACTTGACCCTCAACCCTACTGTACCTAATAACCTTGCTCTTATTCACATTTACTCTTAACTTTCTTCTTCCACACACTTTACCAAACTCAGTCACCAGCTTCTGCAGTTTCTCACATGAATCAGCCACCAGCGCTGTATCATCAGCGAACAACAACTGACTCACTTCCCAAGCTCTCTCATCCCCAACAGACTTCATACTTGCCCCTCTTTTTTTTTTTTTTTTTTTGCTTTGTCGCTGTCTCCCGCGTTTGCGAGGATTTACCTTATTCATAGTTTCTTTTAGTTGAACTGATGAAATTGTGTATAAAAGACTGTGTATTCTAATTCAATGGAGATTATTATGCTCAAAAATTTGGTATGGCAATGGGTAACCCTTTTTCACCCGTACTAAGTAATCTTTGTATGGAATTTTTTTAAACAACATTACTAAAGGTCTTCTTAACTTCATATGCAATTTGGTTTAGATATGTAGATGATGTTCTTTGTGTTTGGCCCAGAAATAAAAATTTACAAATATTTCTCCCCTTACTTAACAATTAGTACCTTCCATAAAATTTACTTTAGAAAATGAAGATAATGGGATGTTAACATTTTTAGATTGCATGATCCATAGGCAAGGAAACAAGTTTAAGTTTAGCATGTACAGATAACCCACCAATGTATGCTCATCTATCCATTATTACTCATCTCAACATGACAGAGTTGAATTATCACCATTTCAATCTATGTTCTTAAGGGCATTACGTATTTGCAGTCCAGAGTATATTGATGAGTTTAAGAAGATATATTCTATTGGATCTAAGTTAAAGTAACTTAGATCTCTCATTGATAAGTCCCATAAGTTAGCAAAGAAATCATTTTATAGAATTGAGCCCAAACCTACCATTGACACCAAGAATGTTTTAGTTCTCCCTTTTAATAATATCTTTACCTTACTTCTCATTTTGCTTCATTCCTTTGATGTAAATGTTGCCTTCAGCAACAAAAATACTATAAAGAATATCTTCATCAGGAATTCACTGGAAAATTCATTTGGGTGCATCTATAAAGTGCCATGCAGAAATTGTGATAAATTTTATGTTGGGGCAGACTGGTAAGGATCTTTCTGTTGGACTTAAGCAGCATAAATATATTATAAGAATGGGACAAAAATCAAATGACTTATTTAATCACGTTAAAAGCTATCATCTCAGCTATTAACTCCAACTCTATTACCACGAGAAATATCATTAAATCTTCTATGATTAGATAAAAAAATAATTATAATCTTAATGTTAGTGATGATCTATATAAATCATATAACTTTATTGTTGGTAGAATTTGTAAAATGTTAAGTTTATCAACGCTCGTTCTCTGTCTATGACAATTGCATGTTTACTAAATGGCGTTTTAGCTACGTCTCTTTGTTGTATATCAGCTGACTGCTATATTTCTCTTTTGGGTCTCCCCTGATGATGTGAATATTACACGAAAATGCACTTGGGAACTAATCGTGTTTCATTTTCCCGTGTACTCTTAGGAATATATATATATATATATATATATATATATATATATATATATATATATATATATATATATATATATATATATATATATATATATATATATATATATATATATATATATATATATATATGTATATATATATATGTATATATATATATATATATATATATATATATATATATATATATATGTATATATATTTTTTTTTATACTTTGTCGCTGTCTCCCGCGTTTGCGAGGTAGCGCAAGGAAACAGACGAAAGAAATGGCCCAACCCCCCCCCCCCCATACACATGTACATACACACGTCCACACACGCAAATATACATACCTACACAGCTTTCCATGGTTTACCCCAGACGCTTCACATGCCTTGATTCAATCCACTGACAGCACGTCAAACCCTGTATACCACATCGCTCCAATTCACTCTATTCCTTGCCCTCCTTTCACCCTCCTGCATGTTCAGGCCCCGATCACACAAAATCTTTTTCACTCCATCTTTGCACCTCCAATTTGGTCTCCCTCTTCTCC
Organism: Panulirus ornatus; assembly: GCF_036320965.1. Lineage (NCBI taxonomy): Eukaryota > Metazoa > Arthropoda > Malacostraca > Decapoda > Palinuridae > Panulirus > Panulirus ornatus. The sequence continues at coordinate 694,075 of NC_092260.1, forward strand.
TCGTTCCCTCCACCTCCGACACATATATCCTCTTGGTCAATCTTTCCTCACTCATTCTCTCCATGTGCCCAAACCATTTCAAAACACCCTCTTCTGCTCTCTCAACCACGCTCTTTTTATTTCCACACATCTCTCTTACCCTTACGTTACTTACTCGATCAAACCACCTCACACCACACATTGTCCTCAAACATCTCATTTCCAGCACATCCATCCTCCTGCGCACAACTCTATCCATAGCCCACGCCTCGCAACCATACAACATTGTTGGAACCACTATTCCTTCAAACATACCCATTTTTGCTTTCCGAGATAATGTTCTCGACTTCCACACATTTTTCAAGGCTCCCAAAATTTTCGCCCCCTCCCCCACCCTATGATCCACTTCCGCTTCCATGGTTCCATCCGCTGACAGATCCACTCCCAGATATCTAAAACACTTCACTTCCTCCAGTTTTTCTCCATTCAAACTCACCTCCCAATTGACTTGACCCTCAACCCTACTGTACCTAATAACCTTGCTCTTATTCACATTTACTCTTAACTTTCTTCTTCCACACACTTTACCAAACTCAGTCACCAGCTTCTGCAGTTTCTCACATGAATCAGCCACCAGCGCTGTATCATCAGCGAACAACAACTGACTCACTTCCCAAGCTCTCTCATCCCCAACAGACTTCATACTTGCCCCTCTTTTTTTTTTTTTTTTTTTTGCTTTGTCGCTGTCTCCCGCGTTTGCGAGGATTTACCTTATTCATAGTTTCTTTTAGTTGAACTGATGAAATTGTGTATAAAAGACTGTGTATTCTAATTCAATGGAGATTATTATGCTCAAAAATTTGGTATGGCAATGGGTAACCCTTTTTCACCCGTACTAAGTAATCTTTGTATGGAATTTTTTTAAACAACATTACTAAAGGTCTTCTTAACTTCATATGCAATTTGGTTTAGATATGTAGATGATGTTCTTTGTGTTTGGCCCAGAAATAAAAATTTACAAATATTTCTCCCCTTACTTAACAATTAGTACCTTCCATAAAATTTACTGTAGAAAATGAAGATAATGGGATGTTAACATTTTTAGATTGCATGATCCATAGGCAAGGAAACAAGTTTAAGTTTAGCATGTACAGATAACCCACCAATGTATGCTCATCTATCCATTATTACTCATCTCAACATGACAGAGTTGAATTATCACCATTTCAATCTATGTTCCTAAGGGCATTACGTATTTGCAGTCCAGAGTATATTGATGAGTTTAAGAAGATATATTCTATTGGATCTAAGTTAAAGTAACTTAGATCTCTCATTGATAAGTCCCATAAGTTAGCAAAGAAATCATTTTATAGAATTGAGCCCAAACCTACCATTGACACCAAGAATGTTTTAGTTCTCCCTTTTAATAATATCTTTACCTTACTTCTCATTTTGCTTCATTCCTTTGATGTAAATGTTGCCTTCAGCAACAAAAATACTATAAAGAATATCTTCATCAGGAATTCACTGGAAAATTCATTTGGGTGCATCTATAAAGTGCCATGCAGAAATTGTGATAAATTTTATGTTGGGGCAGACTGGTAAGGATCTTTCTGTTGGACTTAAGCAGCATAAATATATTATAAGAATGGGACAAAAATCAAATGACTTATTTAATCACGTTAAAAGCTATCATCTCAGCTATTAACTCCAACTCTATTACCACGAGAAATATCATTAAATCTTCTATGATTAGATAAAGAAAATAATTATAATCTTAATGTTAGTGATGATCTATATAAATCATATAACTTTATTGTTGGTAGAATTTGTAAAATGTTAAGTTTATCAACGCTCGTTCTCTGTCTATGACAATTGCATGTTTACCTAAATGGCGTTTTAGCTACGTCTCTTTGTTGTATATCAGCTGACTGCTATATTTCTCTTTTGGGTCTCCCCTGATGATGTGAATATTACACGAAAATGCACTTGGGAACTAATCGTGTTTCATTTTCCCGTGTACTCTTAGGAATATATATATATATATATATATATATATATATATATATATATATATATATATATATATATATATATATATATATATATATATATATATATATATATATGTATATATATATATGTATATATATATATATATATATATATATATATATATATATATGTATATATATTTTTTTTTATACTTTGTCGCTGTCTCCCGCGTTTGCGAGGTAGCGCAAGGAAACAGACGAAAGAAATGGCCCAACCCCCCCCCCCCATACACATGTACATACACACGTCCACACACGCAAATATACATACCTACACAGCTTTCCATGGTTTACCCCAGACGCTTCACATGCCTTGATTCAATCCACTGACAGCACGTCAAACCCTGTATACCACATCGCTCCAATTCACTCTATTCCTTGCCCTCCTTTCACCCTCCTGCATGTTCAGGCCCCGATCACACAAAATCTTTTTCACTCCATCTTTGCACCTCCAATTTGGTCTCCCTCTTCTCCTCGTTCCCTCCACCTCCGACACATATATCCTCTTGGTCAATCTTTCCTCACTCATTCTCTCCATGTGCCCAAACCATTTCAAAACACCCTCTTCTGCTCTCTCAACCACGCTCTTTTTATTTCCACACATCTCTCTTACCCTTACGTTACTTACTCGATCAAACCACCTCACACCACACATTGTCCTCAAACATCTCATTTCCAGCACATCCATCCTCCTGCGCACAACTCTATCCATAGCCCACGCCTCGCAACCATACAACATTGTTGGAACCACTATTCCTTCAAACATACCCATTTTTGCTTTCCGAGATAATGTTCTCGACTTCCACACATTTTTCAAGGCTCCCAAAATTTTCGCCCCCTCCCCCACCCTATGATCCACTTCCGCTTCCATGGTTCCATCCGCTGACAGATCCACTCCCAGATATCTAAAACACTTCACTTCCTCCAGTTTTTCTCCATTCAAACTCACCTCCCAATTGACTTGACCCTCAACCCTACTGTACCTAATAACCTTGCTCTTATTCACATTTACTCTTAACTTTCTTCTTCCACACACTTTACCAAACTCAGTCACCAGCTTCTGCAGTTTCTCACATGAATCAGCCACCAGCGCTGTATCATCAGCGAACAACAACTGACTCACTTCCCAAGCTCTCTCATCCCCAACAGACTTCATACTTGCCCCTCTTTTTTTTTTTTTTTTTTTGCTTTGTCGCTGTCTCCCGCGTTTGCGAGGATTTACCTTATTCATAGTTTCTTTTAGTTGAACTGATGAAATTGTGTATAAAAGACTGTGTATTCTAATTCAATGGAGATTATTATGCTCAAAAATTTGGTATGGCAATGGGTAACCCTTTTTCACCCGTACTAAGTAATCTTTGTATGGAATTTTTTTAAACAACATTACTAAAGGTCTTCTTAACTTCATATGCAATTTGGTTTAGATATGTAGATGATGTTCTTTGTGTTTGGCCCAGAAATAAAAATTTACAAATATTTCTCCCCTTACTTAACAATTAGTACCTTCCATAAAATTTACTGTAGAAAATGAAGATAATGGGATGTTAACATTTTTAGATTGCATGATCCATAGGCAAGGAAACAAGTTTAAGTTTAGCATGTACAGATAACCCACCAATGTATGCTCATCTATCCATTATTACTCATCTCAACATGACAGAGTTGAATTATCACCATTTCAATCTATGTTCCTAAGGGCATTACGTATTTGCAGTCCAGAGTATATTGATGAGTTTAAGAAGATATATTCTATTGGATCTAAGTTAAAGTAACTTAGATCTCTCATTGATAAGTCCCATAAGTTAGCAAAGAAATCATTTTATAGAATTGAGCCCAAACCTACCATTGACACCAAGAATGTTTTAGTTCTCCCTTTTAATAATATCTTTACCTTACTTCTCATTTTGCTTCATTCCTTTGATGTAAATGTTGCCTTCAGCAACAAAAATACTATAAAGAATATCTTCATCAGGAATTCACTGGAAAATTCATTTGGGTGCATCTATAAAGTGCCATGCAGAAATTGTGATAAATTTTATGTTGGGGCAGACTGGTAAGGATCTTTCTGTTGGACTTAAGCAGCATAAATATATTATAAGAATGGGACAAAAATCAAATGACTTATTTAATCACGTTAAAAGCTATCATCTCAGCTATTAACTCCAACTCTATTACCACGAGAAATATCATTAAATCTTCTATGATTAGATAAAAAAATAATTATAATCTTAATGTTAGTGATGATCTATATAAATCATATAACTTTATTGTTGGTAGAATTTGTAAAATGTTAAGTTTATCAACGCTCGTTCTCTGTCTATGACAATTGCATGTTTACCAAATGGCGTTTTAGCTACGTCTCTTTGTTGTATATCAGCTGACTGCTATATTTCTCTTTTGGGTCTCCCCTGATGATGTGAATATTACACGAAAATGCACTTGGGAACTAATCGTGTTTCATTTTCCCGTGTACTCTTAGGAATATATATATATATATATATATATATATATATATATATATATATATATATATATATATATATATATATATATATATATATATATATATATATATATATATATATATATGTATATATATATATAGTATATATATATATATATATATATATATATATATATATATATGTATATATATTTTTTTTTCATACTTTGTCGCTGTCTCCCGCGTTTGCGAGGTAGCGCAAGGAAACAGACGAAAGAAATGGCCCAACCCCCCCCCCCCATACACATGTACATACACACGTCCACACACGCAAATATACATACCTACACAGCTTTCCATGGTTTACCCCAGACGCTTCACATGCCTTGATTCAATCCACTGACAGCACGTCAAACCCTGTATACCACATCGCTCCAATTCACTCTATTCCTTGCCCTCCTTTCACCCTCCTGCATGTTCAGGCCCCGATCACACAAAATCTTTTTCACTCCATCTTTGCACCTCCAATTTGGTCTCCCTCTTCTCCTCGTTCCCTCCACCTCCGACACATATATCCTCTTGGTCAATCTTTCCTCACTCATTCTCTCCATGTGCCCAAACCATTTCAAAACACCCTCTTCTGCTCTCTCAACCACGCTCTTTTTATTTCCACACATCTCTCTTACCCTTACGTTACTTACTCGATCAAACCACCTCACACCACACATTGTCCTCAAACATCTCATTTCCAGCACATCCATCCTCCTGCGCACAACTCTATCCATAGCCCACGCCTCGCAACCATACAACATTGTTGGAACCACTATTCCTTCAAACATACCCATTTTTGCTTTCCGAGATAATGTTCTCGACTTCCACACATTTTTCAAGGCTCCCAAAATTTTCGCCCCCCTCCCCCACCCTATGATCCACTTCCGCTTCCATGGTTCCATCCGCTGACAGATCCACTCCCAGATATCTAAAACACTTCACTTCCTCCAGTTTTTCTCCATTCAAACTCACCTCCCAATTGACCTGACCCTCAAACCCTAAATGTACCTAATAACCTTGCTCTTATTCACATTTAACTCTTAACTTTCTTCTTTCCACACCATTACCAAACTCAGTCACCAGCTTCTGCAGTTTTCTCACATGAATCAGCCACCAGCGCTGTAATCATCACGAACAACAACTACCACTTCCCCCAAGCTCTCTCATCCCCAACAGACTTCATACTTGCCCCCTTTTTTTTTTTTTTTTTTTTTTGCTTTGTCGCTGACATCCCGCGTTTGCGAGGATTTTTACCTTATTCCATAGTTTTCTTTTAAGTTGAACGATGAAATTGTGTATAAAAGACTGTGTATTCTAAATTCTTGGAGATTATTCTGCTCAAAAATTTGGTATGGCAATGGGTACCCCTTTTTCACCCGTACTAAGTAATCTTGTATGGAATTTTTTTAAACAACATTACTAAAGGCTCTTAACTTCAATGCAATTTGGTTTAGAATGTAGATGATGTTCTTGTGTTTGGCCCGAGAAATAAAAATTTACAAATATTGCTCGCCCTTACATAACAAATTCAGTACCTTCCATAAAATTTACTGTAGAAAATGAAGATAATGGGATTGTTAACCATTTTTAGATTGCATGATCCATAGTCAAGGAAACAAGTTTAAGTTTAAGCAAATGTACAGATAACCCACCAATGTATGCTCCCTCTATCCATTATTACTCCATCGCAACATGACAAGTTTGAATTATCACCATTTCAATCTATGTTCCTAAGGCATTACGAATTTGCAGTCAGAGTATATTGATGAGCTAAGAAGATATATTCTATTGGATCCTAAGTTAAAGTAACTAGATCTCTCATTGATAAGTCCCATAAGTTTAGCAAAGAAATCATTTTATAGAATCGAGGCCCAAACCTACCAATGACACCAAGAATGTTTAGTTCTCCCTTTTAATAATACTTTACCTTACTTCTCATTTTGCTTCATTCCTTTGATGTAAATGTTGCCTTCAGCAACAAAAAATCCTATAAAGAATATCTTCATCAGGAATTCACCCTAGGGGGGGGGTAAAAAAAAAAAAAATTCAATTGTGGTGGCATCTATAAAATGCCATGCAGAAATTGGTGATACAATTTTAAGTTTGGGCAGACTGTAATGGATCTTTCTGTTGGACATAAGCAGCATATAAATAATTATAAAAATGGGACAAAAATCAAATGACTTATTTAATCACGT